>NC_060180.1:23640750-23753317 GCF_021184085.1 Oncorhynchus gorbuscha
TTGGTCTTTGGCTGGGCCACTCAAGGACTTTCACATTCTTGTTATAAAGCCATTAAAGCATTGCTTTGGATGTATGCTTGGGTTCATTGTCCTGTTGGAACGTAAAAGCCCCAGTCAGGGCCTCCAGGGTGGCGCAGTGGTTAAGGGCGCTGTACTGCAGCGCCAGCTGCGCAACCAGAGATTCTGGGTTCGTGCCCAGGCTCTGTCGTAACCGGCCGCGACTGGGAGGTCTGTGGGGCGACGCACAATTGGCCTAGCGTCGTCCGGGTTAGGGAGGGTTTGGCCGGTAGGGAAATCCTTGTCTCATTGCGCACCAGCGACTCCTGTGGCGGGACGTGTGTAGTGCGCGCTAACAAAGGTTGCCAGGTGCATGGTGTTTCCTCCGACACATTGGTGTGGCTTGCTTCTGGGTTGGAGGGCGCTGTGTTAAGAAGCAGTGCGGCTTGGTTGGGTTGTGTATCGGAGGACGCATGACTTTCAACCTTTGTCTCTCCCGAGTCCATACGGGAGTTTTAGCGATGAGACAAGATAGTAGCTACTAAACAATTGGATACCACGAAATTGGAGAGAGAGGAAAAAAAATAATCTTTGCCCCAGTCTAAGGTCGTTTGCACTCTGAAGCAGGTTCTCATCAAGGATTTTCCTGTATTTGGCTCCATGTCTCCATTCATTGTTCCCTCTATTCTTACCAGTCTCCCAGTCACTGCCACTCCCCATAGCATGATGCTGCCACCACAATTCTTCACAGTAGGGATGTTGTTAGACAGATGGTGAGCTGTGCCTGATTTTCTGCAGACATAACGCTATTCAGGCCAAATAGTAAAATATTTGTCTCATCAGACCATAGAATCTTTTGCCTTATGATATCAGAGTCTTCCACGTGCCTTTTTGAAAACTCCAGGCATGCTGCTTTTTTTCTTCTTCTCAGAAATGGCTTCTGTCTTGCCACTCTCCTATAAAGCCCAGATTTGGAGTGTCATAACAAAAGGGTGTTAATACTTATGTAAATTATGTAAATGAGATATTTATGCATTTAATTTTCAATACATCTGCAAAAATCTGTAAAAACACATTTTCACTTTGTCATTATAGTGTATTGTGTGTAGATGGGTGAGAAAAAAGGCTACATTTGTGTAGCAATTGTGCACGGGTGTTCGCCCTGTGCATGCCTAAATACAAGCTTTGAAAAACTGCTTTTTGGGGGTCACAGGTCAAAAAGTTTGAGAACCACTGAGCTAGCAAACAGATTTCTGATGTGCTGTACATCTATAGGATCAGTCATGTTACCTCATTAACTAGTTAAAGAGCTTCTCCAGTACTTTTATATGCTTTTTAGACAGTAGTTCTGAAAGGAGGGCTAATGAGCCAAAAGTGGTCCCTGAAAATTGCACACTACGTCACATATGTGCAGATATGTGCCCCACATCATTGCTTTCTCTCTCGCTCGGCTAAGTGTGAATCTTGCTAGCTGTCACTCAAATGGCGAGGGGCTGAAGCTCATTGGCTCAAACTCAAATTGCTAGGGGGGCTGGCCACGTGGGGAAATGTAGGTAAAATGGTGCAGCACAACTTCCAGAGAAACAGTCACTGTCAAACTAGGGATTTCCTAATCCAGGCACTTGTCATCTCCCGTCTGGATTACTGCAACTGAGGTAAAACAGTAATTCTGCTCATAGATTATGCATCTATCAACGACACATTGACACATCCAGCCCAAAAATACTTACTAGTCGCCAAAGTTCTGTAGCATGTCTCTACCAACCTGGTAACTTTGGGGCAGCAGGGTAGCCTAGTGGTTAGAGTGTTGGAATAGTAACCGGAAGGTTGCAAGTTGCAAGTTCAAATCCCGAGCTGACAAGGTACATCTGTCGTTCTGCCCCTGAACAGGCCCCTGAACAGGCCCCTGAACAGGCAGTTAACCCACTAGGCCGTCATTGAAAAAAAGAATTTGTTCTTAACTGACTTGCCTAGTAAAATGCATTTAATAAATTTAGTATCCTAATAAATCATTTGCACATCATTGTTCTTAAAGAGACAGTTCAATGTTCAATGTAATGCATCTCAATGGACGGGTTAGCTGACAACGTCACGAAAACTATGCAAACTCTTCAATGTGTTGTTTTGATTCTAGATGGCCAGATAGCTAGCAACAATGTCAAGAAGCTGCCATGTTGGAATTGTAGATGGATCATTTCAACCATACTGAACAAAAATAGAAACTCAGCATGCAACAATTTCAACAATTTTACGGAGTTACAGTTCATATAAGGAAATCAGTGAATTGAAATAAATAAATTAGGCCCTAATCTATGGATTTCACATGACTGGGCAGGGGCGCAGCCATGGGTGGGCCTGGGAGGACATAGGCCCACCCACTGGGGAGCCAATCAGAATAAGTTGTTCCCCACAAAGGGCTTTAATACAGACAGAAACACTCCTCAATTTCATCAGCTGTCCGGGTGGCTGGTTTCCGACAATCCCACAGGTGAAGAAGACGGATGTGGAGGTGCTGGGCTGGCATGGTTACACGTGTTCTGCGGTTCATTGCCCCCAGCACAAGGTGCACCTGTGTAATGTTCATGCTGTTTAATCAGCTTCTTGATATGCCACACCTGTCAGGTGGTGGATCATCTTGGCAAAGGAGAAATGCTCACTAAAAGGGATGTAAACAAATTTATGCACAACATTTGAGAGCATTTGTGCGTATGGAAAAGTTTGTGGTCATACGCACATCCTTAAAAACATAGGTGCTGGGCTAATAAAGAATACTAGTCTAGACAAGAAGGCCCGCACACTGTTTAAAGCTCCCAATTCACTGCTTTATTGACAATGTTTCAATATTTTATATCAGCTCATGAAACATGGGACCAACACCTTGCATGTTGCGTTTATGTTTTTGTTCAGTATAGTTTTATCCTGTTTTTGATGCCATGTCTTGTTTTGAGGTGTTTTGACTAATGTCACGTCTATGCTAATATGGCAAAATGTTGCTAGCTAGCTTACCAACAACTATAACAATTCTACTTGAGAGACAAAATGTGCTCATTGTGCAAATGGATTTACGTTTTCAATAAACACCGGAAACAAACTATAATTTACATTTTGTCAACAATCTAAGTCCACCCTGTCTGTTTTGCCCCATAGCAACATTTTGTTGCTAAACAACCAACCTGTCTATTGGAAACCTAATATTCCACAAATGACTTTGTAATTTCAATGACAGGTGTCTGTATCAACATTTGAGCTTTTATAGTAAACAAATGTCTTTACGGGGTTACATATTAGTTTCTAGGGCACAACAAGTAGGCCCAATAAAGGCTGTATCTTAATCAAGAAAAACATATTTCCTGGTGCTCCTAACGTTGATGTGGTGCTCCTAACGTTTATGTGGTGCTCCTAACTTTTTGCTCCTAACTTTTTTTTAGGAACATTTTAACTTAGAGCCCTGGTCATGGGGAAGTCTGTATGCTGTATGACAGAACGGCCAATGTGAGTAGCAATGTAGTGAAGCTTTGCACAAAGAGGAAATCCTAGAAGGATTTAGTTGTAGATAAAGTTACTGGAAAACCTTTAGTTGTGGCTGTTTAGTTGTCACGACCACTCCTTTATTCAAAGAACAGATGATTCAGATATTAATTTCCCAATTTGATCTGAGCCCACACTGGATTCAAAACAGCTATTTTCACCATGCATAGTATTTTTTTTCTAAGAGCAGTGAACGAGCTGTATAAAATGGATGTGGGAAATGCATCCACTCTAGAAAACAGAACCATTATCACATCTTTTACAGTCAAATGAAACAAACCCCTTCACCATACAATGTCTGTCAGTTCCCCTAATTGTCGAGAGAAGATGTTCCGCAACTCCGTGGGACATAATCCAGGTGTTTCAATGTTTTTAGAAGGCCTCTTGCAACTATACGCCAAATTTCGTTAGATCTCTGTCCCTTCGTGATTAATGACAGAACTATGTGTCATGAGCTATAATTCACGTGTCTTTGGTTAGCGCTGAGTGCTAGCCGTCTGGGAGCAGTGACAGCTCATATAGCCCTGCTGTTATGTATAGTGGCCCGTGGGGCTGTACTCATTATGTGTCAAGGTATAATTATTGTGATTTCTTTCCCACAGAGCCCTGTCAGGTTGGCGATGAGGTTTCTGTCAGAGCACCAAGGGGAAGTTCTCACACCCTTGTTTCACCTGTCTTTATGATTGTCTCCACCTCCTTCCAGGTGTCGCCCATCTTCATCATTATCCCCTGTGTATTTATACCTGTGTTCTCTTGTCTGTTGCCAGTTCATTTTGTTTCTTCAAGCCTACCAGCGTTTTTGTTCTCAGCGCCTGCTTTTCCCAGTCTCACTTTTCTCGCCCTCATGGTTTTGACCCTTGCCTGGCTTGACTCTGAGCCCACCTTCCTGACCACTCTGCCTGCCCCCGAGCCTGCCTGCCAACCTGTACCTTTGCCCCACCTTTGGATTGTTGACCTCTGCCTACCCTGAGCCTGAGCCTGCCTGCCGTCCGGTACCTTTGCCCCACCTCTGGTTTACTGACCCCTATCTACCTATTGCCTGCCCCTGTTGGAATATTAAACCATTGTCAATTTGACGTGTCTGCATCTGGATCTTACCTTGATTCCTGACAGAAATAATACATTTGGAATCAAGTTGCAACCAAAAAGGTGTTACTCAAATCAAAATAATTTTAAAATTTGAGATTCTAGCCAACCTTTGCCTTGATGACAGCTTTGCACACTCTTGGCATTCTCTCAACCAACTTCATGAGGTAGTCACCTGGAATGCATTTCTATTAACAGGTGTGCCTTGTTGAAAGTTAATTTGTGGAATTTCTTTCCTTATTAATACAATTGAACCAATCAGTTGTGTTGTGACAAGGTAAGGGTGGTATACAGAAGATAGCCCTATTTGGTAAAAGACCAAGTCCATATTATGTCAAAAACAGCTCAAATAAGCAAAGAGAAATGACAGTCCATCATTACTTCAAGACATGAAGGTCAGTCAATACGGAACATTTCAAGAACTTTAAAAGTTTCTTCAAGCGCACTAGCAAAAGCCATCAAGCGCTTTGATGAAACTGTCGCTCATGAGGACCGCCACAGGAAGACCCAGAGTTACCTCTGCTACAGAGGATAAGTTCATTCGAGTTAACTGCTCCTCAGATTAAAGCCCAAATAAATGCTTCACAGAGTTCAAGCAACAGACACATCTCAACATCAACTGTTCAGAGGAGACTGCATGAATCAGGCCTTCATGGTTGAATTGCTGCAAAGAAACACACATAACTGCACCACATATCACACTTTCACAAAATGCTTGAAGACATGGCTAAAGGTCAATCAGATTTGTGAACATGGTCCCTAGCTGTGTGTTGCCGCTTTCCACGTTGTCTGTTGTCTGTAGCTTGTGAGGTGTGGAAACACTTTGTTGCTTTTATGAATTTTGTCTTGCTGCTTTTTGTTCTATGTTGCTCTGTCTGTATGCTATGTCTTGCTTGTCCTATGTTGCTATGTTGCTATGTCTATGGTGCTATTGTCTATATTGTAATTGTTTTTAATAACCTGCCCAGGGACTGTGGTTGAAAATTAGCCGGCTGGCTAAAACCGGCACTTTTACTGAAACGTTGATTAATGTGCACTGTCCCTGTAAAAATAAAATCAACTAAACTAAACTAAACCACTACTAAAGGACACCAATAATAAGAAGATACTTGCTTGGGCCTAGAAACATGAGCAATGGACATGTGACTGGTGGAAATCTGTCCTGTGGTCTGATGAGTCCAAATTTGAGATTTTTGGTTCCAACCGCCATGTCATTGTGAGACGCAGAGTGGGTAAATGGATGATCTCCACATGTGTGGTTCCCACCTGAAGCATGAAGGAGGAGTGTGATGGTGTGGGGGTGCTTTGCATAGAATTCAAGTCACACTTAACCAGCATGGCTACCACAGCATTCTGCAGCGATACGCCATCCCACCTGGTTTGCGATCAGAGGGACTATAATTTGTTTTTCAACAGGACAATGACCGAACACACCTCCAGGCTGTGTAAGGGCTATATGACCAAGAAGGAGAGTGATGAAGTGTAGCATCAGTTGACCTGTTCTCCACAATCACCCAACCTCAACCCAATTGAGATTGAGGTTATGTAACGGCAGATCTCCTCTTCGTCTGAAGAGGAGTAAGGATCGGATCAAGATGCAGCGTGGTAAGTGTCCATAACTTTAATCAAAGAAAGCACTGGACACTGAATACAAAAATAACCAAAGAAACGTGAAGAAACGAAACCGAAACAGTACCGTGTGGCGAACAAACACTGACACGGAAACAAACACCCGCAAACCAACAGTGAAACCCAGGCTACCTAAGTATGATTCTCAATCAGAGACAACTAACGACACCTGCCTCTGATTGAGAACCATACGAGGCCGAAACAGAAACCAAACATAGAAAAACAAACAGACTGACCACCCCAACTCACGCCCTGACCATACTAAATAAAGACAAAACAAAGGAAATAAAAGGTCAGAACGTGACAGGTTAGGGATGAGTTGAACCGCAGAGTGAAAGAAAAGCAGCCAACAAGTGCTCAGCATATGAGGCAACTCCTTCAAGACTGTTGGAAAAGCATTCCTTATGAAGCTCCTTATGAAGCTCCTTATGAAGCTCCTTATGAAGCTCCTTATGAAGCTCCTTATGAAGCTCCTTATGAAGCTCCTTATGAAGCTCCTTATGAAGCTCCTTATGAAGCTCCTTATGAAGTTGAGAGAATGCAAAGAATGTGCACAGCTGTCATCAAGGCAAAGGGTGGCTACTTTGAATAATCTCAAAAAGCCATTTTTTGGTTGCTGTATGATTCCATATGTGTTTTTTCATAGTTTTGATGTCTTCACAATTATTCTACAATGTAGAAAATATATTTTTTTAAATAAAGAAAAACGCTTGAATGAGATGGTATGTCCAAACGTTTGACTGGTACTGTATATGTTTATTTTCTTTTGAAAATCTGCCACGAAACCACACAATAAAAATATAAAAAATCAAGGGAGACCTGTCGAACAGGGCAGAGCACTCAAGTAAAAGGCAAATCCATAACATCAGCTGGTATGGATAAAGACAATGCGACACCACCACAGCTGCATTAATGTGTTGTCTCTCTATAATGTTGGCTAATTCAACAATTTCCAGACCCAACGAATATATCAAATCAAATCAAATTGTATTTGTCACATACACATGGTTAGCAGATGTTAATGCGAGTGTAGCGAAATGCTTGTGCTTCTAGTTCTGACAATGCAGTAATAACCAACGAGTAATCTAGCTAACAATTCCAAAACTACTACCTTATACACATAAGTGTAAAGGGATAAAGAATATATACATAAAGATATATGCATGAGTGATGGTACAGAGCGGCATAGGCGAGATGCAGTAGATGGTATCGAGTACAGTATATACATATGAGATGAGTATGTAAACAAAGTGGCATAGTTTAAAGTGGCTAGTGATACATGTATTACATAAAGATGCAGTAGATGATATAGAGTACAGTATATACGTTTACATATGAAATAAATAATGTAGGGTATGTAAACATGATATTAAGTAGCATTGTTTAAAGTGGCTAGTGATATATTTTACATCAATTCCTATCAATTCCCATTATTAAAGTGGCTGGAGTTGAGTCAGTGTGTTGGCAGCAGCCACTCAATGTTAGTGGTGGCTGTTTAACAGTCTGATGGCCTTGAGATTTACATTACATTTAAGTCATTTAGCAGACGCTCTTATCCAGAGCGACTTATGTAAAGTCTTATGTAAATGTAAATGTAAAATGATGGCCTTGAGATAGAAGCTGTTTTTCAGTCTCTCGGTCCCAGCTTTGATGCACCTGTACTGACCTCGCCTTCTGGACGATAGCGGGGTGAACAGGCAGTGGCTCGGGTGGTTGTTGTCCTTGATGATCTTTATGGCCTTCCTGTGACATCGCGTGGTGTAGGTGTCCTGGAGGGCAGGTAGTTTGCCCCCGGTGATGCGTTGTGCAGACCTCACTACCCTCTGGAGAGCCTTACGGTTGTGGGCGGAGCAGTTGCCGTACCTTTTCTTCAGCCTCCTGAGGTTAAAGAGGCGCTGCTGCGACTTCTTCACGATGCTGTCTGTGTGGGTGGACCAATTCAGTTTGTCTGTGATGTGTATGCCGAGGAACTTAAAACTTACTACCCTCTCCACTACTGTTCCATCGATGTGGATAGGGGGGTGTTCCCTCTGCTGTTTCCTGAAGTCCACAATCATCTCCTTAGTTTTGTTGACGTTGAGTGTGAGGTTATTTTCCTGACAACACACTCCGAGGGCCCTCACCTCCTCCCTGTAGGCCGTCTCAACGATGTTGGTAATCAAGCCTACCACTGTTGTGTCGTCCGCAAACTTGATGATTGAGTTGGAGGCGTGCGTGGCCATGCAGTCGTGGGTGAACAGGGAGTACAGGAGAGGGCTCAGAACGCACCCTTATGGGGCCCCAGTGTTGAGGATCAGCGGGGTGGAGATGTTGTTACCTACCCTCACCACCTGGGGGGCGGCCCGTCAGGAAGTCCAGTACCCAGTTGCACAGGGCGAGATCGAGACCCAGGGTCTCGAGCTTGATGACGAGTTTGGAGGGTACTATGGTGTTAAATGCTGAGCTGTAGTCGATGAACAGCATTCTCACATAGGTATTCCTCTTGTCCAGGTGGGTTAGGGCAGTGTGCAGTGTGGTTGAGATTGCATCGTCTGTGGACCTATTTGGGCGGTAAGCAAATTGGAGTGGGTCTAGGGTGTCAGGTAGGGTGGAGGTGATATGGTCCTTGACTAGTCTCTCAAAGCACTTTATGATGACGTAAGTGAGTGCTACGGGGCGGTTGTTGTTTAGCTCAGTTACCTTAGCTTTCTTGGGAACAGGAACAATGGTGGCCCTCTTGAAGCATGTGGGAACAGCAGACTGGGATAGGAATTGATTGAATATGTCCGTAAACACACCAGCCAGCTGGTCTGCGCATGCTCTGAGGGCGCGGCTGGGGATGCCGTCTGGGCCTGCACCTTGCGAGGGTTAACACGTTTAAATGTTTTTACTCACCTCGGCTGCAGTGAAGGAGAGTCCGCATGTTTTGGTTGCGGGCCGTGTCAGTGGCACTGTATTGTCCTCAAAGCGGGCAAAAAAGTTATTTAGTCTTCCTGGGAGCAAGGCATCCTGGTCCGTGACTGGGCTGGTTTTCATTTTGTAATCCGTGATTGACTGTAGACCCTGCCACGGACCTCTTGTGTCTGAGCCGTTGAATTGTGATTCTACTTTGTCCCTATACTGACGCTTAGCTTGTTTGATTGCCTTGCGGAGGGAATAGCTACACTGTTTGTATTCGGTCATGTTTCCGGTCACCTTGACCTGATTAAAAGCAGTGGTTCGCGCTTTCAGTTTCTGCCATCAATCCACGGTTTCTGGTTTGGGAATGTTTTAATCGTTGCTGTGGGAACGACATCTTCAATGCACGTTCTAATGAACTCGCTCACCAAATCAGCGTATTCATCAATGTTGTTGTTTGACGCAATACGAAACATATCCCAGTCCACGTGATGGAAGCAGTCTTAGAGCGTGGAATCAGATTGGTCTGACCAGCGTTGAACAGACCTCAGCGTGGGAGCTTCTTGTTTTAGCTTTTGTCTGTAGGCAGGGAGCAACAAAATGGAGTCGTTGTCAGCTTTTCCGAAAGGAGGGCGGGGCAGGGCCTTATATCCATCGCGGAAGTTAGAATAACAATGAACCAGGGTTTTACCAGCCCTGGTTGCGCAATCGATATGCTGATACAATTTAGGGAGTCTTGTTTTCAGATTAGCCTTGTTAAAATCCCCAGCTACAATGAATGCAGCCTCAGGATATGTGGATTCCAGTTTGCAAAGAGTCAAATAAAGTTTGTTCAGAGCCATCGATGTGTCTGCTTGGGGGGGGGGGATATATACGGCTGTGATTATAATCGAAGAGAATTCCCTTGGTAGATAATGCGGTCGACATTTGATTGTGAGGAATTCTAAATCAGGTGAACAGAAGGATTTGAGTTCCTGTATGTTGTTGTGACCACACCACGTCTCTTTAACCATAAAGCATACGCCCCCGCCCCTCTTCTTACCAGAAAGATGTTTGTTTCTGTCGGCGCGATGCGTTGAGAAACCAGCTGGCTGCATAGCATCTCTCCAGTGAGCCATGTTTCCGTGAAGCAAAGAACGTTACATTCCCTGATGTCCCAGTATGACTGTTGCTGTATTGTAGCCTACTCTACATTTAGTAATGTTGTACTGTACCAACCAACTTGCCGACTAGTAGTGACAAGGCTGTATTGTTGTCATTCACTAATGCTGTAATGGCACTGTAGCCCACTGTACACCACTGGAACGAACTGCAAAAATCTCTGAAGCTGGTGACTCTTACCTCCCTCACCTCCCCAATGAAGCTGCCAGTTGAGGACTTGTGAGGCATCTGTTTCTCAAACTAGACACTCTAATGTACTTGTCCTCTTGCTCAGTTGTGCACCGGGGCCTCCCACTCCTCTTTCTATTCTGGTTAGAGACAGTTTGCGCTGTTCTGTGAATGGGAGTAGTACACAGCGTTGTATGAGATCTTCAGTTTCTTTGCAATTTCTCCTCTTGAATAGCCTTCATTTCTCAGAACAAGAATAGACTGATGAGTTTCAGAAGAAAGTGTTTTGTTTCTGGCCATTTTGAGCTTGTAATCGAAGTCACGAATGCTGATGCTCCAGATACTCAACTCGTCTAAAGAAGGCCAGTTGTATTGCTTCATTAACAGCAACAGTTTTCAGCTGACCTTTTAAAATGGTAAACTTGGATTATCTATCACAAACTTGGATTAGCTATTGCCATTGGAACACACAAAAGAAAGTGTTTTGATGGTTGCTGATAATTGTCCTCTGTACGCCTATGTATATATTCCATAAAATATCATCCGTTTCCAGCTGCAATAGTAATTTACAACATTAATAATGTCTACACTGTATTTCTGATCAATTTGATGCTATTTTAATGTACAAAAAATGGGTTTATCTTTCAAAACCATTTACATTTCTAAGTGACCCAAACTTGTGAACGGTAGTGTATATATATATTTTTATGAATTATGAAATTATGAAAAATATTAACATTCCACCTGTGAGGTCACTAGAGGGCGATTTGGCCATTTGACCGCAGGAAAGGGCTACAACAATATAATAATATTACCATCAAGTATCATCATCAAGAATTTTCACAGCTGGGCCTCCCGCAGTACAGCGCCCTTAACCACTGCGCCACCAGAGACTCTGGGTTCGCGCCCAGACTCTGTCGTAACCGGCCGCGACCGGGAGGTCCGTGGGGCGATGCACAATTGGCCTAGTGTCGTCTGGGCACAGGGTATGCTAACCACGGTTGCCAGGTGCACAGTGTTTCCTCTGACACATTGGTGCGGCTGGCTTCCGGGTTGGATGGCGCTGTGTTAAGAAGCAGTGCGGCTTGGTTGGGTTGTGTATCGGAGGATGCATGACTTTCAACCTTCGTCTCTCCCAAGCCCGTATGGGAGTTGTAGTGATGAGACAAGATAGTAGCTACTAAAAAAAAAAATTGGATATCACAAAATTGGGGAGAAAAAGAGTGTAAAAAAAAAAAAAAGGATTTCTCACAGCTTGCAGCATTGTGCATTGTGAACTGAGCTGGCAAAGAGTTCTGAGTAGTGCTGGGCAATTGTTTCTTCCGTTTTTTTTTGTGAGCTACAATGAAGGCATATATTGATGTTTTCCGGACCTTTTCAAAGGTCCACAATCAAAGTCTATTTCTGGTGATTAGTCTGAGCTAGATACCTACAATTTTGCTGCGAAACTTTCGCTCCCCCGTAACCCGTCAATTGCAGCTCTATACATAACTCTCTGCGGCAGTGCTGTTGCTATGCTTACTACTGGCTTTTAGTGGCCCAAATTTCCAGGCCATTTATCAATAAAAGATTGTTTTGGAATGCTGTCTGGCCAGTGAGTTTGAACTGGACTGCAGACCACATCCTCTGGCAGAGGCTGCCCATCCAGATACATGCCATGAATAATGGGTTGCTCATTGGAAGTAGCTGCTTGTGATTTATGTGCGTGCGGGGTCTCTGGCAGAGGATGTGTGTGTCCTGATGCAAGTCCAGGATCCCCCAGAGCATTTTTCTCCTGCTTTCCCGGAGTGTGTTGCTGTCAGCACCCCTAAACGGACCCGAGCTCATCCGAGCGAGGCCCCTGTTAAATCGTGTTAATACCTGGATGGCAGGGTGACAGTCAGAGCTACCTCACACACACACACACACACACACACACACACACACACACACACACACACACACACACACACACACACACACACACACACACACACACACACACACACACACACACACACACACACACACACACACACACACACACACACACACACACACACAAAGGCACACGTACACACACAGACATTCATAGACATAAAGTATACTCATACCACACACACGCACACAGATGAGCTTGTATAAACACACACACTCACAGACATTTGCGCATGCACACACACACACAAACACACACACACACACACAAACAACACACACATACACACACTTGAGTTTGATTTTGAACATCTATTTTGGCCACAAACAGACTCCCTCTGGTCAGTATGAGTTGTGGGCTTGTGGCTTTAGTCTTTTTGTCTGGTGTTTGTAACTTTGTTACTATGACAAACTTCATTAACATCACTATGACTTGTGCAGGTGTATTTCGTAAATGTATCAAATGGTTAAAGGGATAGTGTGATATTTTGGCAATTAAGCCATGCATACCATTTTTATGCCTCTGCGTGCAGTTTGAAAGAAGTTGAAGGTAGCGCTATTGGAAGTTACCAGCACAGCTTGCACTATCCCTTTCAATTTATTATAATGTATCCACTGTGTGTCCACAATGAAGTGAACCAGATTGGGATGGCCTCATAGAATAGGCTACAGTGGTTGATGGCCTTGGCAATGGTTCGGAGAATATACAGTATCCAGTGTCTGTGTGTGTTGGGGGGGGGCGTAGAAAGCAAACAGACTGGTACGGGTAGGAGGTAGGCAGATCTTTCGGCACCCAGGCTGTCGCTCCCCATGGGCACATCAAGGCCGGTATGGCGGCTGGGCCAGGAGCTGCTGACACCGCCGCCAGAT
This sequence comes from Oncorhynchus gorbuscha, assembly GCF_021184085.1. NCBI lineage: Eukaryota > Metazoa > Chordata > Actinopteri > Salmoniformes > Salmonidae > Oncorhynchus > Oncorhynchus gorbuscha. The sequence continues at coordinate 23,653,984 of NC_060180.1, forward strand.
TCAAAGAGATCATCCAGTAAGATCCTGGCAGAGCTGGGCCGGCCTAGCACAGGGAACAACGCTTCCCATTCAGAGCTGGGCCTGGGAAAACACAGGGTTAAAGCCCTGCACGGATTCCCCCTGCTCTCTGGGCTCTCAGGCAAGTGGACTTACAGGTGCTGCACACTCATCTCCTCCTCTCCTCTCCCTCCTCCTCTCCTCCTCAAGGATTCATTCAGAGTTGGCAGGGCTGGTGGCTTAGTGCTGTTGCTTTTTCAATCGACTGTGTCTTGTAATAGCCAGTGCATTGCTGTAACATTGTTATTCCATTGGCTGGTATAGTGGAACTCTGCTGCGCCCGACTAGACCTGCCCCCCTTGTCAGAAAAGTCCGTAGGCCTATAACCTTCTGCTAGAATGAACAATATGCATCTTCTAGTGATCGGGCCCTCTGGACCCACCCTCTGCCCCCAGCTGTGCTCTGGACACCATATGTGAACTGATTGCCCCCAATCTATCTTCAGAGCTCGTGCTGCTAGGCGACCTAAACTGGAACAAGCTTAACACCCCAGCCATCCTACAATCTAAGCTTGATGCCCACAATCTCACACAAATGATCAATGATCTTACCAGGTACCACCTCAAAGCTGTAAACACGGGCACCCTCATAGATATCATCCTAACCAACTTGCCCTCTAAATACACCTCTGCTGTTTGGCCTGGGGTATCCTGGAAGAATATTGATCTCATCCCGTCAGTAGAGGATGCCTGGTTATTTAAAAAAATGCCTTCCTCACCATCTTAAATAAGCATGCCCCATTCAAGAAATGTAGAACCAAGAACAGATATAGCCCTAGGTTCTCTCCAGACCTGACTGCCCCTAACCAACACAAAAACATCCTATGGCATTCTGCATTAGCATCGAACAGCCCCCATGATATGCAACTTCTCAGGGAAGCTAGAACAATATACACAGGCAGTTTGTAATGGCTGTTGGAAGGACAGGACCAAGATGCAGCGTGGTAAGTGTCCATGTTAGATTTATTTGATAAGCTGAACACTGAAACACAAAGTAAACAAAAGCACAACCAAAACAGTCCTGTCTGGTAGAGACACAGAGACAGAAAACAACTACCCACAACTCAAGTGGGAAAAACAGGCTGCCTGAGTATGGTTCTCAATCAAAGACAACGATTGCCAGCTGCCTCTGATTGGGAACCATAACAGGCCAAACACATAATTGGAAAACATAGAACACAAAACATAGAATGCTCACCCCAACTCACGCCCTGACCAAACTAAAACAGAGACATAAAAAAGGAACTAAGGTCAGGACGTGACACAGTTAGAAGAGCCAAGGCAAGCTTTTTCAAGCAGAAATTTGCTTCCTGCAACACAAACTCAAAAAAGTTCTGGAACACTGTAAGGTCCATGGAGAATAAGAACACCTCCCAGCTGCCCACTGCACTGAAGATAGGAAACACTGTCACCACCGATAAATCCACTATAATTGAGAATTTCAATAAGCATTTCTCTACGGCTGGCCATGCTTTCCACCAGGCTACCCCTACCCCGGTTTACAGCACTGCACCGTCCACAGCATTTCACCCAAGCCTTCCCAATTTCTCCTTCTCCCAAATCCAGTCAGCTGATGTTCTGAAAGAGCTGCAAAATCTGGACCCCTACAAATCAGCCAGGGTAGACAATCTGGACACTTTCTTTCTAAATGTATATGCCGAAATAGTTGCCACCCCTATTACTAGCCTGTTCAACCTCTCTTTCGTATCGTCAGAGATTCTCTTCAAAGGGGGTGACACTCTTGACCCAAACTGCTACAGACCTATATCTATCCTACTCTGCCTTTCTAAGGTCTTCGAAAGCCAAGTCAACAAACAAATTACCGACCATTTTGAATCCCACCATACCTTCTCCGCTATGCAATCTGGTTTCAGAGCTGGTCATGGGTGCACCTCAGCCACGCTCAAGGTCCTAAATGATATTTTAACCACCATCGATAAGAAGCAAAACTGTGCAGCCGTATTCATTGACCTGGCCAAGGCTTTCGACTCTGTCAATTACCACATACTTATTGGCAGACTCGATAGCCTTGGTTTCTCAAATGATTGCCTCGCCTGGTTCACCAACTACTTCTCTGATAGAGTTCACTGTGTCAAATCAGAGGGTCTGTTGTCCGGGACTCTGGCAGTCTCTATGGGGGTGCCACAGGGTTCAGTTCTTGGACCGATTCTCTTCTCTGTAAACATCAATGATGTCGCTCTTGCTGCTGATGAGTCTACGCAGACAACACCATTCTGTATACTTCTGGCCCTTCTTTGGACACTGTGTTAACAACCCTCCAGGTGAGCTTCAATGCCATACAACTCTCCTTCCGTGGCCTCCTCTTAAATACAAGTTAAACTAAATGCATGCTCTTCAACCGATCGCTGCCTGCACCTGCCCGCCTGTCCAACATCACTACTCTGGATGGCTCTGACTTAGAATACGTGGACAACTACAAATACCTAGGTGTCTGGTTAGACTGTAAACTCTCCTTCCAGACCCACATCAAACATCTCCAATCCAAAGTTAAATTGAGAACTGGCTTCCTATTTCGCAGGTATATCTCCAGCAGGTATATCTCTCTGGTCACCCCCAAAACCAATTCTTCCTTTGGCCGCCTCTCCTTCCAGTTTTCTGCTGCCAATGACTGGAATGAACTACAAAAATCTCTGAAACTGGAAACACTTATCTCCCTCACTAGCTTTAAGCACCAGCTGTCAGAGCAGCTCACAGATTACTGCACCTGTACATAGCCCATCTATAATTTAGCCCAAACTACCTTTCCCCCTACTCTATTTATTAATTTATTTTGCTCCTTTGCACCCCATTATTTCTATCTTTACCTAGCACATTTTTCCACTGCAAATCTATCATTCCAGTGTTTTACTTGCTATATTGTATTTACTTCGCCACCATGGCTTTTTTGCCTTTACCTCCCTTATCTCACCTCATTTGCTCACATTGTACATAGACTTATATTTCTACTGTATTATTGACTGTATGTTTGTTTTACTCCATGTGTAACTCTGTGTTGTTGTATGTGTTGAACTGCTTTGCTTTATCTTGACCAGGTTGCAATTGTAAATGAGAACGTGTTCTCAACTTGCCTACCTGGTAAAATAAAGGTGAAATAAAATAAATAATAAATTGGACACAAAGTGATCGATGACATGGAAACAGTGCTGGTTTGTCAATCTGCTGTCTGTCCCGTCTCTCGGTACCTGTGTTACTTTTGTGTGCTCTTATTGGCTACAATCATAATGTAAGTGGTAACTTTGAGTTGAAAGCCACTTAATTATTATTTTGTGGCACATTCATTTATTTTCATTGGCGTGTTTCATTGGCCCAATAGCCAGCTACGGAGTCGGGTGCATAGGCTATTTGAACCACTGTGCTTTGATTTACAACCTAACAGCAAGTGTTGACTAGTTTATAAAAGGTGCCAAACTGAAGGAATAAAGTCAATCCCCTATATCCTTTTGCTATTCATAAATCCTACAACGTAGTTACAGTGTCTTCAGAAACTATTCAGACCCTTTGACTTTTTACACATTTTGTTACGTTGCAGCCAATACTAAAATGGATTCAATAAAAACATCCTCAGCAGTCTACACACAATGCCCCATAATGACAAAATGAGAACAGGTTTTTAGAATTGTTAGGAAATGTTTGTTTTTTTTTTTTTTTAATGAAATACCTTATTTAACTATTCAGACTCTTTGCTAAGAGACTCAGCTGCATCCTGTTTCCATTGATCATTCTTGAGATGTTTTCTACAACATGATTGCAGTCCACCTCTAGTAAATTCAATTGATTTGATATGATTTGGAAAGGCACACACCTGTCTATATATGGTCCCACAGTATGAGACAGGGCATGTCAGAACAAACACCAAGCAGTGAGGTTGAAGTAAATGTTGTAGAGCTCTGAGACAGGATTGTGTCGAGGGGAATCTGGGGAAGGGTACCAAAACATTTTGGCAGCATTGAAGGTCCTTAAGAATACACTGGCCTACATCATTCTTGAATGGAAGAAATTTGGAACCATCAAGACTCTTCCTAGAGCTGGCCACCCATCCAAACTGAGCAATCGGGGGAGAAGGGCCTTGGTCAGGGAGGTGACCAAGATCCCAATGGTCACTGACAGAGCTCTAGAGTCTCCTCTGTGGAGAACCTTCCAGAAGGACAACCATCTCTGCAACACTCCACCAATCAGGCCTTTATGATATACTGGCCAGACGGAAGACACTCCTCAGTAAAAGGCACATGACAGCCCGCTTGGAGTTTGCCAAAAGGCACATAAAGACTCTCAGATCATGAGAAACAAGATTCTCTTGTCTGATTAAACGAAGATTGAACTCTTTGGCCTGCATGCCAAACGTCACGTCTGGCACCAACTCCCTACAGTGAAGCACGGCGGTGGAAGCATCATGCTGTGGGGATGGCAGGGACTGGGAGACTAGTCAGGATAGAGGCAAAGATAAACGGAGCAAAGTACAGAGATCCTTGATGAAAAGCTGCTCCAGAGTGCTCAGGGCCTCAGACTGGGGCGAAGGTTCATCTTCCAAAAAGACAACGACCCTAAGCACACAGCCTAGACAACGCAGGAGTGGCTTCAGGACAAGTCTCTGAACTTCCTTGAGTGGCCCAGCCAGAGCCCGGACTTGAACCCAATCAAACATCTCTGTAGAGACCTGAAAATAGTTGTGCAGCAATGCTCCCCATCCAACCTGACAGGGCTTTAGAGGATCTGCAGAGAAGAATGAGAGAAACTACCCAAATACAGGTGTGCCAAGCTTGTATCGTCATACCCAAGAAGATTCAAGTCTGTAATCTCTGCCAAAGGTGTTCCAAAAAGTAATGAGTAAAGGGTCTAAAAACTTACATTATGCAAATACCATATTTCAGGTTATTATTTTTAATAAATTTGCAAAAATGTCTAAAACATTTTTTGCTTTGTCATTATGGGTGATTGTGTTTAGGTTGAGGGAAAAAAACTATTTAACTTCTTGCTTTTAGGGGGCACTCTTTTAATTTATGGATCAAAAAACGTTCCCGTTTTAAACAAGATATTTTGTCATGAAAAGATGCACGACAATGCATATAATTAACAGCTTTGGAAAGAAAACACTCGGACATTTCCAAAACTGCAAAGATATTGTCTGTCAGTGCCACAGAACTAATGATACAGGCAAAACCAAGATTAAATTTCATACAGGAAGTGCCCCAGATTTTGAATGTGCTGTGTTCCAATGTCTCCTTATATGGCTGTGTATGGGTCACGAATGAGCTTAGACTTTCTGTCGTTTCTGCAAGGTGTTGACAGCATTGTGACGTATTTGTAGGCAAATCATTGGAAGATTGACCTTAAGAGACTACATCTACCAGGTGGCCGCTTGGTGTCCTCCGTTGCAATTATTGCGTAATCTCCAGCTGCGTGTATTTTTTGTTTGCTTCGAGGAGAAACACAGCTGCCACGAATGATTTATCATTGAATAGATATGTGAAAAACACCTTGAGGATTGATTCTAAACAAAGTTTGCCATGTTTCTGTCGATATTATGGAGTTAATTTGGAAAAAAAGTTTGGCGTTGTAGAGACTGCATTTTCAGATTTTTCTCTTAGCCAAACGTGATGAACAAAACAGAGCGATTACTCCTACACAAATAATATTTTTGGAAAAAATGAACATTTGCTATCTAACTGAGAGTCTTCTCATTGAAAACATCTGAAGTTCTTCAAAGGTAAATTATTTTCTTTGAATGCTTTTCTTGTTTTTGTGAAAATGTTGCCTGCTGAATGCTAGGCTTAATGCTAAGCTAGCTATCAATACTCTTACACAAATGCTTGTGTAGCTATGGTTGAAAAGCATATTTTGAACATCTGAGATGACAGTGTTGTTAACAAAAGGCTAAGCTTGTGAGTGAATATATTTCTTTCATTTCATTTGCAATTTTCATGAATAATTAACGTTACGTTATGGTAATGAGCTTGAGGCTATAATTACGCTCCCGGCTACGGGATTGCTCGACGCTAGAGGTTAATCCATTTTAGAATAAGGCTGTCATGTAGCAAAATGTGAAAAAGAAGTCAAGGAATGCACTGTCTATGTCCATGGTATCGCATCAAGAAAAGTAATCCAAAGATCTTATTTCATTTTCTTAGGATTCGAAGCCAATGTCTAGACAAGCCAGTGACCACTAAAGTGACGCGGCAGTGTTGCCTAAATGTCATGATAGGCCTACTGATTTGATTAAAGTGTTGACAATAGAGCAGTCAAAAGCTGCTTTCTGGGCAGCAAGCCCATGTTTAACACCTGCAACATTCTTCAATCATACCTGGTCTATTCACAATCTGGCGAGGGGTTTGACATTTGTGGCATTTTTTTCTCAACAGGAAATCCATGTTTTACTTGACAGGACAATACCTATGTTACAATGATGCTTGTATGAACTCGAACCCAGGCACAGAGAAACACAGCAAACAGAGGTAAGGGTAAATCCAGATCTTTACTTAAAAGTCTTGACAGAAACAAGGTAACCGCACAAGAGTGCACTAAACAAAAATAAGATCTAAGCAAGGATACAGGCCAACAGAGGAACCTAAATAGCCAGGCAACCAGCTGAACAGAGAGGACAATCAAACCAAACCAACCCAATAAAATCAATCAGGGTAACCTGGAAACTAGAAACAAGATAAAGGTGTCCTCCCAAAGAACGGCTCCTGGGGTAATTAAATGGGGATGGAAGTCCCGAATGAGTCCTCAGGACCATAACCCTCCCAGTCCATGAGATGCTGAGTTCACACCCGGAACTAATGACTGGAGAGGATGCGTCGCACCGTGTAGGCTGGCTGTCCCGCTATCATGCGAGGCGGAGGTGGAGGCCGAGTGCCCAAAACCAGAGGAATGAACATCACAGGCTTGAGTCTGGAGATGTGGAAGGTGGGATGAATCCTCATGGACCAGGGAAGACAAAGACAATAGGCCACTGGATTGATGCGCCATAGAAACTTGAATGGCCCAACGTACAGGGTTGGCAGATCCCTAGTAGAAAACCAGACCATCTGGCCTGGACGCAGGGGGGGGGGACTCGAGCGGCGATGATGGTTGACCTGTTGTTGAACCCGAGCTGAGGACCTCAGGAGCGCTGAGCCTCTTCCAGGTCCGGCGGCAAGGAGAGATGAGATGGAAGACCGTGATGAAATCTATGGAGAGATGAGACCATGGTCAAGAAGGCAGAGGATGAAGAAGCCCCAGAGACTGCTGATTAGGAGTCTTGTTCTGGGCGCATGTCGGATAGGCATCCACGAAGTTCAGAGGGTCCACCTTTGCCGAGGGCCACCAAATCCTCCTCCTCAAAAACAATGTCAGAGCCAACGTCAGAGGCATCCACCTCTACCACGAAGATAGAGAAGGATCCGCATGAACGAGAATGGGTGCAGAAGAAAACCGATGTTTCAGGTCTTGGAACACCTTCTCAGCAGTAGAGGTCCAGCTTACATGCCCAGCCGAGCCCTTGGTGAGCACTGTCAATGGCGCAGCCACAGAACTAAAGTATTTCACAAATCTGTGGTAGAAGTTAGCAAAAGCCCAAAAACGCTGGACTTGCTTGACAGTGCTGGGCTGTGGCCAGTTGACCACCGCTTCTACCTTTTAGGAGTCCATCCGTACACAGCCCTGAGCTACAATGCACCCCAGGAAGCAGATCTGAGGAACGTGAAACCCACACTTTTTGGCCTTCATGAACAAGTGGTGAGAAAGGGGTCTTTGAAGGACCTGGCGAAACTGTTGGACGTGTTCAACAATGAACCTGGAGAAGATGAGGATGTCATCCAGGTATACAAACACAAACTGGTGAAGGAAGTTGTGAAGCACATCATTGACCAGGGCCTGGAAAATGGCTGGAGCATTAGTAAGTCCAAACGGCATGACATGGTACTCATAATGTCCACTCATCTCCCTGTCTGATGCGCACCAAATTATACCCGATTTGTAAATCCAATTTTGAGAAAACCGTAGCTCCCTGGAGTCTCTCAAAAGCCAATGATGTCAGAGGTAACGGTTCTTGATGGTAATGTTATTCAAACCTCAGTAATCGATACAGGGACATACTCCCCCATCCCTCGTTCCAACAAAGAAAAAACCCGCTCCTGCAGGTGACGTGAACGGCGGAATGAAATCAGCCACCAGGGCCTCCTTAATATAACTGTTCATGGCTGCAGTCTCTGGACCTGAGAGAGAATACAGCTCTCCTCTCGGAGGAGTGGTGCCGGGCAGGAGGTCGATGGCACAATCGTAGGACCTGTGAGGAGGCAGTTCACTGGCCCTTTGTTTGCTGAAGACCTGACCAAGATCCCAGTAATCCCGAAGTATATGGGAAAGATCAGGCATGTCATCCCCAGCCGGCAGAACAGGAGCATCGGAAGCCTCCAGATGAGCAGGACCAGAAAGATGAGGAGAAACTTGCTGGAAGGTGAGCTGGCATGAAGGATTCCATCCCAGGAACCTTCCTGAGGGTGAGTCAATTTGAGTATTATGGATAGAAAGCCACGGATGTCCAAGCACCAGAGGAAGCTTAGGAGGGTCCACCAGATGTAACTGGATAAATTCCACATGGTAATCCAGAACTAGTAGCTGAATTGGCATGGTGAGTTGCTTCACCTTCCCAGACCATAGGGGTTGACCATCCAGCGCAGTGACCAACAACAAAATGTCAAGCTTAGTGAGAGGCAGCCCCTTGGCGAGCTAATGTGCAATCCAGAAAACAGCCGGTAGCCAACTGCCCATTGTCTCACCACAGCCTTCTCTCCAGAGCAGAAAGTCTGGAGCGTCCCAATTGCATCTGCTCCTCTGAAGGATATGAAGGGGAACCAGAGCCGAATTAAGAACTCTGACAGGGTACAGAACCAGCAGACGCGGCATAAGGCAGTGGAACAGCCGAAGGATCAACTCCCTCAGCGGGACCTGAAACACTGGAGACCACTCGGAACCCCTCCGTCCTCTCATGATGACGTTCCTGAAGCCGGTTGTCAATCCGGATGGCCAGAACGATGAGCTCATCCAGAGTGTCAGGGTTGTCCCGGGAAGCTAGTTCATGAGAACCTTGCTGAGTCAGTTCAGAAAGGCTGAGTGAGGCCTAGACCTAGACGATATCCAAAACAACTAACAACACACTGAATTCACACATTTCATTTGAATTATAAAGTCATGTCTTTCTGCTCAATACGACAAATAATTTTACCAATCTAAACTATATAGAGTATTCAATCACTTAGCTGTGTATTTCTGATGGATCAAGGCATTAGAATGTACCAGAGGCCGCCAAGGGGCATGCACCGCCAATACCCCCAAGCCTGAAATCCTTGGCTGGCTACTTTTTCTATTTGGCATGTACTTTTGTTCGAAAACAAACTGGTCAATCACCACCTTCCGGAAAAAACAATTGATCACTTTTTAGATGCACTATTGTTAAGTGACTGTCCCACTGGATGTCACTTTTGTAAGTCATAAGAGCAAATGATCATTTTGATCACTTCTCTTGTGACTTTCACATGATCATTTTTCGGATGACTGCCTTGCCTGGTTCACCAATTACTTTGCAGACAGAGTCCAGTGTGTCAAATCGGAGGGCATGCTGTCCGGTCCTCTGGCAGTCTCTATGGGAGTGCCACAGGGTTCAATCCTCGGGCCGACTCTTTTCTCTGTATATATCAATGATGTTGCTCTTGCTGCGGGCGATTCCCTGATCCACCTCTACGCAGACGACACCATTCTATATGCTTCCAGCCCGTCCTTAGACACTGTGCTATCTAACCTCCAAACGAGCTTCAATGCCATACAACACTCCTTCCGTGGCCTCCAACTGCTCTTAAACGCTAGTAAAACCAAATGCATGCTTTTCAACCGTTCGCTGCCTGCACCCGCACGCCTGACCAGCATCACCACCCTGAATGGTTCCGACCTTGAATATGTGGACATCTATAAGTACCTAGGTGTCTGGCTAGACTGTAAACTCTCCTTCCAGATGCATATCAAACATCTCCAATCGAAAATCAAATCACGAGTCGGCTTTCTATTCCGCAACAAAGCCTCCTTCACTCACGCCGCCAAACTTACCCCAGTAAAACTGACTATCCTACCAATCCTCGACTTCGGCGTTGTCATCTACAAAATTGCTTCCAACACTCTACTCAGCAAACTGGATGCAGTTTATCACAGTGCCATCCGTTTTGTCACTAAAGCACCTTATACCACCCACCACTGCGACTTGTATGCTGTAGTCGGCTGGCCCTCGCTACATATTCGTCGCCAGACCCACTGGCTCCAGGTCATCTACAAGTCCATGCTAGGTAAAGCTCCGCCTAATCTCAGTTCACTGGTCACGATGGCAACACCCATCCGTAGCCCGCGCTCCAGCAGGTGTATCTCACTGATCATCCCTAAAGCCAACACCTCATTTGGCCGCCTTTTGTTCCAGTTCTCTGCTGCCTGTGACTGGAACGAATTGCAAAAATCGCTGAAGTTGGAGACTTTTATCTCCCTCACCAACTTCAAACATCTGCTATCTGAGCAGCTAACTGATCGCTGCAGCTGTACATAGTCAGTAAATAGCCCACCCATTTTTACCTACCTCATCCCCATACTGTTTATATTTATTTACTTTTCTGCTCTTTTGCACACCAATATCTCTACCTGTACATGACCATCTGATCATTTATCACTCCAGTGTTAATTTGCAAAATTGTAATTATTCGCCTACCTCCTCATGCCTTTTGCACACAATGTATATAGACTCACCCTTTTTTTTCCTACTGTGTTATTGACTTGTTAATTGTTTACTCCATGTGTAACTCTGTGTTGTCTGTTCACACTGCTATGCTTTATCTTGGCCAGGTCGCAGTTGCAAATGAGAACTTGTTCTCAACTAGCCTACCTGGTTAAATAAAGGTGAAATATATATATATTTTTTTTTATTAAAAAATTGTCTAACACCTTGCGACTATGATAACACTTGTTACTGGACATGTATACAATATGTATTGGCAGCACTGGCACCACATTCATTCACCAGCTGTTTTATTCATGCTGTTTTATTTGTACATGAATGGCCTATTCAGAACACCCGCTTGTGCCCAACTCGGTCAGGCCCTAGAGCAAAGAGAAAGAAGAGTGCGTGTTTAGTTTCTGCTAAGGTAGCCCTCTCTCCCCACAGTCAGCGTGCCAGCGTCTGATCTGATCCACCCTGGCTAGTGGGGGTGTGAAGGGGGAAGGAGAGGGCTGACATGACATCACTTCTTCCACTGCTGTGGGGGTTGTTGTCCCTGCCATAATAGGTCCGGGTGCTGGAGCTAATGCAAAAACGTTCTGGGGACTTCACAGGGGTTCTGTCATTATGCCACCCACGGATGGAATTCACACACAAACGCACGTGCCTGCCAGCACACACATACAAACATGCACACGTGCATGTGCGCACACTAACATACACACGTCGTGGGTCCTACATGGACATTAATTACAGACCACCGGGACCTGTGGCTGACACCGTTGCATTATCACTCCCAGAAGAACTGCCAATTACGGCAGAGGATGAACTGCTAATCTGATCGTCTTAATAAGCCACTGCTGCTGTTGCTGTGCCGCTGGTGCCAACTGCCTGGGCAAAACATGCCTGTGTGCGTTGATTAGTCACACACACACAGACACAAATAAGCACTTGCACACGCTGTACCCAGGCCCATGTGCAAGGAGAGCCAAACGGTTTCTAAGCTGTCAGGTTGTCATGGATATGCTTTCAGGATGACTAAGTGTACCAAGGCCTTGCTCTCCTGGTACAGAGTGTGTCGTCAAAGCTGCTAATCACCCACCATGGATTTTAATAAAGGTTAAATCTAAGCGCTCTACATGAAAGATGAGAGTTAAGATGAGAGCTGTAGAGCAGGTGCCTGTTTAGCTGGGCTGATATAGGAGATGTGTCTTGCAATGGAGGGAGACTAACTGTCTAGCTGTGTCATGTGAGGCATGCACATCACTCAGTGATGCATGAGAGCTGTTACACTGTGATCAGCTCCCATCCTTTGACATTGGCCCGCTGTCTATGTCTCCCTCTGTGTTCTCAGCGATGACGGCCGGCGATTACCCTGGCTTTAATGGAATGAATCGAACCCCTTCTCACCACCACACACACAGTCCTTGCCTCTACCCCCGGGCATCAGAGTGGGCCCCACCAACGTATCCCTCAGACCTGTTACACCAACAAGCGCCCAGGCCCATTGTGCTCTGCTACAGGCAAGAGGTTGGCTGTTGGTTTGGTCCCGCCGCTTGGTTAGGACAACGTTTGGACAGCGTTTGATCCGACTTAATCCCAGAGAGCGAGAGCCATGCTGGAGTGCTGTGTCCCCAGGCAGGAGTTCTGGCCCCTGGCCCATGCGACAGGGCCCTACACCTGCACAGCCTCCATCACACAATTCCATTCATTTAAACAGGACTTTAGTCTAGACCAGGTTTTCCCAAACTGGGGGGTACGCCAAATAAAAATGTGATTCACATTTTTTTTCTTCTTTAATCACATTTTCAAACAGTCCATTTCTATTTTCCAATGGGGCTATACATTTGGGTAAGGTTTTTTTCTCACCTGAGTAGCCTCATTTCACTGCCAAAAATAAAATTCAACCATCTAGTGTTCAGCGAAATAACAACACAATGTGAAATACAGGTAGCCTAGTCAAATAATTAACATCCAATCACATTAACCGTTACTCTCTCGTGGGAATTACACTAACAGTCTGTATGTAGCCAAACGTAGCTGCTGCTCATTCTGTTTGCTCCAAAATTGATAGATGGTTAAAAAAAGTGAGGCCCACGTTCATAGAGACACATACCAGCTCTACTGGTAGCACTGCTACTACCAGCAGTACTACACCTGCACCTGTCGACGACACAAGTTGTTCTGCTTCCACAAGCACTTCCAATGCTAGCATCAGTAATTCTACATTTATTGTTAGCCCAGGTAGCTTGGACACTGACAGTTGTGAATCTGATGCAGCCGAAGAGCTACTGCCCCCTTACCCGGGAAAGCACCAAACAACAGACAGGGATGTTGGACCATCGAAGAGGCGCAAATATGATGAGAAATACATTGATTTGGAATTCACTTATATTGGGAGTAGTGCCTTCCCTCAGCCACAGTGTGTTGTATGTGCAAAAGTACTATCTCACAACTCGATGAAACCTTCAGTCTTGGGCAGACATTTAGAAACAAAACAGGAGTCTTAATGCTTGCGAATTAAGACAACTTTCGAGTAGTAAGACATGTATAAAAGCAACAGATACCATTAATAAGAAGGGGCTAGAAGAGTCTTATACGGTGAGCTACCGAGTGGCTAGGACAGGCAAGTCCCATACCATTGTGGAGGACATCATTCTTCCTGCTGCAGCGGATATGGCTGGGACAATGCTGGGGGGAAAAGACCAATAAAACTACACTGTTTCACAACAAATCTGTGACATGGCAGGAGATGTTTTGAAACAATTACTGCTTCGCTTACAAGCCAGTGAATTAAATGCATTACAGCTGGATGAGTCAACAGACGTGGCGGGCCTGGCACAGCTCCTGGTATATGTGTCCGTTACGTTTATGGGGGGGTCAATTAAGGAAGACATTCTCTTCTGCAAACCACTGGATACCAGGACAACAGGAGAGGATATTTATAAAGTATTGGACAGTTTTGTGACATCAAATGGACGTTGGTGGTAAAGATGTGTTGGTATCTGTAGTGATGGCGCAAAGGCCATGACAGGAAGACATAATGGAGGGGTAACCAGCGTGCAAGCAGTTGCTCCTGATGCCACTTGGGTACACTGCAGCATCCACCGAGAGGCTGTTGATGCCAAGGGAATGCCTAACAGCTTGATAGACGTTTTGGACACTACAGTGAAAATGGCTAACTTTGTTAAAACAAGGCCCCTGAAATCTTGTGTATTTTCTGCGCTATGCAATGATAAGGGCAGCGATGTAACACTTTTACAACATACGCTGGTCATCAAGGGGCAAAGTATTGACCTTTTATTTAAAATTGAGAGACAAGCTTAAAGTTTTCTTTACTGACCATAATGTTCACTTGTCTGACTGCTTGCATGATGATGAGTTCCTCGTCATCACCCTATCTGAGTGATGTTTTTTCTCACCTGAATGATCTGAATCTAGGATTACAGGGACTCTCCGTAACTATATTCAATGTGCGGGACAAAATTGAGGCTAAAATTATGAAGAGCTCTTGCATTAACAAGGACAACACACAGGTCTTTCCATCGTTGTATGATTTTTTGTGTGTGCAAATGAACTCAAGATTATGGACAGCGTCAAATGTGATATAGCAAAGTACCTAAGAGAGATGGGTGCGCAATTACACAGGTACTTTCCCAAAAACGGATGACACAAACAACTGATTTCGTTATCCCTTTCATGCCCTGCCTCCAGTCCACTTACCGATATCTGAACAAGAGAGCCTCATCGAAATTGCAGCAAGCGCTTCTGTGAAAATTGAATTGAACCAGAAGCCACTGCCAGATTTCTGGAAAGGGCTGCAATCAGAGTATCCTGCCTTGGAAAGTCGCACTGTTAAGACACTGATGCTCTTTGCAACCATTATGTGAGAGTGGATTCTCAGCCCCCTTCACTCTTCTCATTAACCTGTGGTGAGTTATTCACAATTTGTGATGAACAAATAAGGCTTTATATGTAAAATTGTTAAATAAAAAGCAAAATGATTGATTATTATTGTATTATTATTTGTGCCCTGGTCCTATAAGAGCTCCTTGCCACTTGCCCACACTCCGGGTTGTGACAAAAACTCTCACTCATTCTTATGTTTAATAAATGCATCGTATAGTGTGTCTGTGTGTGGCAGGCTTACAACGATGGCAAAAAACAACATTTGTGAGTGCGCTGAACCTGGTGCCAGAGGGGGTATGCAGCTGGAGGTTGAGAGCTTGTAGGGGTACGGGACTAGTGATTCATGTTGTGCTACACTGTGTTGCAGTGTACAATAGTTGTTCAATAGTTAACAACAATAGTTGTTTATTATTGCAAATACTCAGGAAATCCTGGCTAGATTACTGTAATTGTAAGGTAAATGAATAGATGATTAATAGATAGAGTTGCAGCAACTTTCCCCTTTTTCATATTATTCACATGACCTTTTGATTGAGTTGTGCATTTTCTGATGTGGCGCGTCTCTCTACATCACACCCCTCTCTCCCGCCTGTCTCACCTGACCTGTACATTTATCTTCACACCTGGTCCAACATTGTATACGCTCGATGATCAAGATATTCAACTCATTCTCTTCTCACCCTAACCTCAGGTCCTGTACACACCGTTGAAAAGAGGTCCAAGGAAAGAGTTCAGATGACTTTGGTCCTAGTAATGCACGCTATCCTGTGAATCCTGTTTTATCAGAGGAAAGAAACCCAGAACACTCTGAACGGTTTTGATTTATGAGAGCAGAACCACATTCGATATTCATTTCCGCAGCTGTGGCCAGCTAAAAAAACAGCCTGCAAATGGGCCGGTACCGACAATGGAACAGTGTAACTCTGTGTGTGAGTCACTCCTATTTTAGGAATGTTTTGGGCTTTTTCTGTAAATTTGCAGCAGATGTTCCTGATTTGACAGATGTATATATCTATAATTATTAAAAACACCTTTTGGTGACTCAGTATTTCGAGGCTTGTCTTGTGTAATCGAAGCTGCGGTTTTAAAAAGGGGTGGGAGTTGGGAATTTATTGAAAGCCAGCAAAACAGCCCCGCAGTCAGTTTCCAGACCTCCTGCTCGCTAGACCTGGCAATAGAGGGAGTTCAGGAGGGAATGGGGTCTAGAAGTATGGAGGGAGAGATGGAGAGATGGAACAGAAGTGATGATACCCAGTCAGATGGAGAGAGATGGAGAGATTTGGTTGCCCTGAGATTGGATGAAAGCCCTTGCATGTTTTTGTGCTATACTGTGTGTGTGTGTGGGGGGGGCTCCCTTGATTAATTGATTGATTGTGATGAGAAAATACTGTATAAAAGGAACAATACAAATACTGACATAAACTCAGCAAAACACTGTGTTTATTTTCAGCGAACTTAACATGTGAATATTTGTATTAACATAAGATTCAACAACTGAGACATAAACTGAACAAGTTCCACAGACATGTGACTAACAGAGAGAGAGAGAGAGAGAGAGAGAGAGAGAGAGAGAGAGAGAGAGAGAGAGAGAGAGAGAGAGAGTGTGTGTGTGTGTGTGTGTGTGAGAGAGAGAGAGAGAGAGAGAGAGAGAGAGAGAGAGAGAGAGAGAGAGAGAGAGAGAGAGAGAGAGAGAGAGAGAGAGAGAGAGAGAGAGAGAGAGAGAGAGAGAGTATGTGTGTGTTTGAGAGTATGTGTGTGTGTGTGCCCGTGTGTGGCTGTGTAATTTTAAAGATAAAACAATATGGTGTATCATGAACCCATCATGGACAGACAACCCACTCTATTGACTTTTAATCAGCACAAGGACATCTCATTTAGCCTACCCCATAAGTCCACATAGCTTCATCTGGAAGCTTTGATCCTAGTGTGCATCTCTGTTATGTTGTGCGATGTGTTTGTCATCCTGTACAGTTATTAAGCTGCATGATGTAAAGTTTCTTCTAGTTGGCGTGTGTGTGTGTGTGTGTGTGTGTGTGTGTGTGTGTGTGTGTGTGTGTGTGTGTGTGTGTGTGTGTGTGTGTGTGTGTGTGTGTGTGTGTGTGTGTGTGTGTGTGTGTGTGTGTGTGTGTGTGTGTGTGTGTGTGTGTGTGTGTGTGTGTGTTTGAGAGCTTGGAGATTGGAGACGGGATGGGGGTTAGCAGACTGGATATGATTACGGGGTGGAATGGCTGGGAGGGTTTGTGGTGAAGCGCTTTCTCAATAGTACATTCCAGTGTCGAAACAAAGCGCAACTGCTCTGCAAGCTGAGGCAGGATCTGCTCTCCCTGGCCTATGCCAGAGGGATTGTGCAAAAGGCCCACAAAGGGCCACTAAGTCCAAAATGTGCTATAGATGAGTAATTCATACTTATGTTATGTGACTATGTCCTCTGTTACAGATGTTTAAAATATACACTGAATATACAAAACATTAAGAACACCTGCTCTTTCCATGACATAGACTGACCAGATGAATCCAGGTGAAGCTATGATCCCTTATTGATGTCACTTGTGTAGATGAAGGGGAGGAGACAGGTTAAAGAAGGATTTTTAAGCCTTGAGACAATTGAGACATGGATTGTGTATGTGTGCCATTTAGGGGGTAAATGGGCAAGACAAAATATTTAAGTGCCTTTGAACGGGGTGTGGTAGTAGCTGCCAGGCTCACCGGTTTGTGTCAAGAACTGCAACGCTGCTGTGATTTTCATGCTCAACAGTTTCCTGTGTGTATCAAGTTATGGTCTACCACCCAAAGGACATCCAGCCAACTTGAAACAATTGTGGGAAGCATTGGAGTCAACATGGGCCAGCAAAGCCAGCACAGTAGCTCAGTTGGTAGAGCATGGTACTTGCAACTCCAGGGTTGTGGATTCAATCTCCAAGGGGGGTCAGTATGACAAAGAATGAAAATGTCTTCTGAATGACTAAATTGAAAATGTAAAATGAATGCTTTTGACACCTTGTAGAGTCCACGCCCATGTCCTTCTCATCACTACACTAGTGCTGTCTGTCACCTGTTCCTACTTGCTGTCAGTTAACAGCTCAACTGGCTGTTTAACTCTTCTTACTTGCCCACCCCCCCTCTTCTCTCTCTCTCTCTCTCTCTCTCTCTCTCTCTCTCTCTCTCTCTCTCTCTCTCTCTCTCTCTCTCTCTCTCTCTCTCTCCCTCCCTCTCTCTTCCTCCCTCTCTCTCTCTCTCTCTCTCTCTCTCCCCTCCCTCCCTCCCTCCTCAAGTTCAGGCTCTGTCTCATCTCAAGTTCATGCCCAGATTTTGACAAGTCAGTGAACAACATATGCTGAAATCTGATAAGGAGGCCTTCCTCTTCTAGCAGCGCCTTCATCTGTTCCCCTGCCGCTCCTGCTGGTAACTAGCTCTCTGAACTCACAAAATAAAAATCCCTGTGCTCAAGTTTGATTTACTACACCAAAGGAAATAACATTACCGCGTTATTTTATCTTTGTTCACTAGAGTTTGTTTACTATAGGCTGTATGGGAAATCCTTCAGGAATGTGGAGGAAGTGGGTGTTTCCTCCTGGTGCTGGCTCTTAATGGGGCTGGGTGGGGATAAGGACTAGAAGGGAGTTTTCTTTTGGGGGGGGGGGGGGGGTTGAATCCCAGAATGCCTCAGGTGTTTTGGGTTTTGGCCAGGCCAGCAGTGTGGAGGGGTTTTGGGGACTAAGCATATTTTTTAAAGATTCCTTTGGCTGCATCAATTACAGAATCGTGTTTAATAACAGAGTTTAATGAATGCCCATAGAGACTCAAGGAAAATCTTTCAAGTCGCTTTTCCTTTTGTGGCCAGATCTCTGACTCCTTCCTCTGTACTTCTGTACTTCTCATTCTCTCCCTCTACATTAATTCCAGGGCTAACAACACAGCCAGTCATTAAATAAGTTGCAATGTATTATGGTACACTGCCTTGTGAATTTTGACCCCTACCTGTAAAACACACTTTTATGGTGATTTCACACCTGTGGTTACCTGCAGCTCCTAGATATGACCCCATGGAGGCCAAAAGGTCATCATAACCTTTATAACCATGGTCATAGAGGTCTCACACCCACAATGACTACCCTGCTACAGGTGTATGATCTTAATTTGATCACTATTTTGTTGCTGATAATTTTCCTGCACAGCAGGAATGCTAACTTCATGTGAATTCAAGGTTTAAAATAGCTTCTACAGTTTGTAATTTCCATTAAAAATGTCAGACTTGACTTGTATCAACCCCTACGAAAATGAAACATTTTCATTAATCATAATCCAAATAATAATTCACATTTCCTGTTGCTGCAGGATTATTTTCCTGCTGTATCAAACTGTATCAAATTAAGATCCTCATCTGTACCCCACTCTTGACAAGTTTCTCCCATTCTCTGAGTGGGTCTCTCTCTCTCTCTCTCTCTCTCTCTCTCTCTCTCTCTCTCTCTCTCTCTCTCTCTCTCTCTCTCTCTCTCTCTCTCTCTCTCTCTCTCTCTCTCTCTCTCTCTCTCTCAGCTCACCGACAGTCTTAATTAAGGGACTGAATCATCTGTGCCAACTAATGAGGGCCTGAGATTTGCTTTTGCGTCTGGAGTGTAACCACTAAAGAGCTACAGTCGCCCGCAGAAATGTCTGCGAGGGAAATGCCTGGCTCTTTAGATCATGTGTAAGGCCCTACCAGAAGGACACAGCGTACCTCTGGAGCACCAGGCTGCAGCAGCAGCTGCCTCCATGATGGCTCAGTCTGAATCATGTACCTCTGACTACAGGTCATCAACTTTTATTCCTTGAGGGTTCGGGCTTTATGTGCCCCCCATTTGCACCCTAATCGGCGGTTCCTACTGTAGGTGTGTGTGTGTGTGCGTACGTGTGTGTGTTCATCTGAGGAATCCAGACCCCACTCTTCCACCTGCCAGTCTCTCGGCACTTATGTAGCAGTAGATGAGAGGCTCCTCTAACCCTGGAGTGTTACAGTCACTGTGCCCAGTCTAATCCTGCTACATGCCCGCTAGTGCCCTCCTGCACCTGGTGGCAATACTTTCCAAATTGATGCCAATGTTCGCTCTCTCCCTGGACCACGACCTCCTACCACTGCTAAAACAGAGACACTTTAGAAATGCATGAACACACATAAATGTCAACAAGCTTCGTTCTTTTTTCACGTTGTTGTCCTATTTTTTGTTTGTTTTCAAAAATGATGTTTTTGATTAGGGATGGTGATGGTGAAATCCGGATGCATTTGCACATCAGTCAGACATAAAAGCATTAAAAGTATGAACACAAAAATCCTATATGTAAGTATAACCACAGCTGAAATGTATAGTGTTGTGTGTTTTTCACTCATACACAATCTTTATGGGGAGGAGGAGTCTGCAGAGCCAACGTGTTTGGCAGTTACCGTTTTCTCATTGACCTCAGAGGTCTTTTCCTAATGGACCTAATGGATGATTGTGATGATTTAGGGCAGGAGTGTCACGTTTTCACACCCGCTCACCCTCTCCGGCGCTTCACGTCGCCAGTTTACTCATTATTACGCACACCTGCCACTATCGTTAAGCGCACCTGTGTCTCATGAGACACACCTGGACTCCATCACCTTGCTGATTACCTCCCCTAAATCTGTCACTCCCTTTGGTTCTCTCCCCATGCGTTGTTGATTCTGTTCCTGTGTTGTCTGTACGCTACGTTTTCTTGTTTTGTTCCATTTATTATTAAATTCACTCCCTGTACTTGCTTCCCGACTCCGAGCGTACCCTTTACAAGGAGAAAACAAAACAACCTGTAATTCATTTTGTATCTGAAGCGCACATGCTGAGGGAAGTAGGACACATTGAAAGCAGACATTTTAGAGAATGTTCACTCCAGAGTGGCGCAGCTGTCTAAGGCACTAGATCTCAGTGCTAGAGGGGTCAATACAGACCCTGGTTCGATCCCGGGCTGTATCACAACCGGCCATGATCGGGAGTCCCATAGGGTGGCGCACAAATGGCCACCGTTGTCTGTGTTTAGGGGAGCGTTTGGCCGGGGTAGGCTGTCATTGTAAAATAAGAGTTTTTTTCTTAACTGATTTGCCTAGTTAAATAAAATAAGCTAATTGGGTCATTTACATTTTCATAGGCATGTTCCCGTAATGTCCAAGGAATATTTCCAAGAGACCATTCCCTTAATGTCAAATAGAATTTACCCACAATGTGGTTACCATGTTCTCAGAACTTAAGATATTCATGTTCCAGACACATTTCATGGGAAGGTTGGAAAAACATTGTCAACAAAAAAAATCATTTATTACATCTTGCAGAGCCAATCACTGATTGGTGAAAACTTGCATATTTGACACACACATGATTACATTGTGCATGTTAATTTATGCAGTCATTATTATTCAACATGTCCTCACCTGGGAGTTGAATGTACAACCTCTTGGATTCAGATCTTCCTGCTGCGCCACTGTCTGTCAGGCATCAACCTTGTCACAGAGCATTTCATATTGTTCTGTAGGTAAATCCCATTCACTCCATTTACAGTGGCAAGAAAAAGTATGTGAACCCTTTGGAATTACCTGGATTTCTGCATGAATTAGTCATAAAATTCGATCTGATCTTCATCTAAGTCACAGCAACGGACAAACACATTCTGCTTAAACTAATAACACAAATGATTATATTTTTGTCTTTATTGAATACATACTTTAAACATTCACAGTGTGGGTGTCACGTTGGTAAGAATGATTCGGGAGACAGGAGCAAGAATGTATAATAGGGTTTTCTATTACACACAAATTACGGCGTGCCATGTAAAGGCACGGGGACGAAGACCAAACATCATACAAAACACAGGGTAGAAACCCAAACAAAAGAGCGAGGAGTATCTCGAATAAATAACAAGTGCCGAATGATTAACACACGGGATGAGACCCGAAATCATCTGCGCAAACCGCAATGGCACGAAAGCCAAAACACACAGCACATGTACTCACACGCACCAACAGACATTGTAACAATAATGGACTGCCCAATGGAAACCAAAGGGCACACTTATACAAGTACTAATCAGTGGGAATAGGGGACAGGTGTGCGAAATGAAAGTTCCGGAGGGATCCGTGACAGTAGGTTGGAAAAAGTATGTGAACCGCTGGGCTAATGACCTCTCCAAAAGCTAATTGGAGTCAGGAGTCAGCTAACCTGGAGTACAATCATTGGGACGAGATTGGAGATGTTGGTTAGAGATGCCCTGCCTTATAAAAAACACTCACAAAATGTGAGTTTGTTATTCAAAAGAAGCATTGCCTGATGTGAACCATGCCTCGAACAAAATAGAGCTCTGAAGACCCAAGATGAAGAATTGTTGACTTGCATAAAGCTGGGAAAGGGTCACAAAAGTATCTCTAAAAGCCTTGATGTTCATTAACCCACAATAAGACAAATTGTCTATAAATGGAGAAAGTTCAGCACTGTTGCTACTCTCCCTAGGAGTGGCCGTCCTGCAAGAGCACAGCGCAGAACGCTCAATGAGGTTAATTAAGAAGAGTCCTAGAATGTCATCTAAAGACTTACAGAAATCTCTGGAACAAGCTAACATCTCTGTTGACGAGTCTACGATACGTAATTCAAAAGGCACTCGCACATCTGCGCAATCTCTTTGCGGGTGCATGGCAACAGTTGAACAAGATGAAGGAAAAAGGAAACAGCACACTGCTCTTGGTAGTATCACTGATATTAAATAAGCTTACATATCGGCCTCACGGCCTTCGTCAGAGCTTTTGTGAAATTTTTTAAATGTTAATGTAGACCTGTAGACCTGGCCTCACCCACGTCCATACCACGCATGGAAAGGGGTTGGAGGAAAATGTGACTATTTTCTCATAATTGATTTTGATTGACTTATTTAAACAATTGAAGGACTTTCTGTATAGTAATAATGTATTGACGTAGATATGTACATGTAACTAGGAATAAAGTGACAGATAGTAAACATTAGCAGCAGCGTATGTGATGAGTCAAAAATGTTAGTGCAAAAAGGGTTCATGCAGATAGTTTGGGTAGCTATTTGGTTAACTATTTAACCCACTGTGTTGGTGTCTGTGGACTATGATCCTTAGTGATCCGAGGAACTTGGAGCTCTCGACCCGAGCCACTAAAGTCCCGTCAATGTGAATAGGGGTGTGTTCAGCCCCCTGTTTCTTGTAGTCCACGATCAGCTCCTTTGTCTTGCTGGCGTTGAGGGAGAAGTTGTTGTTCTGGCACCACACTGCCAGGTCGCTGACCTCTTCCCTATAGGCCGTCTCATCATCGTCATCGATGATCAGGCCTACCACCTTCATGTCGTTGACAAACTTAATGATGGTGTTGGAGTCGCGCGCGGCCATGCAGTTGTGGGTGAACAGGGAGTACAGGGACTGGCCACCCTTGAGGGGAGCCCGTGTTGAGGGTCAGCGTGGCAGATGTGTTGTTGCCTGACATAACCACCTGGGGGGCGGCCCATCAGGAAGTCCAGGATCCAGTTGCAAAGGGAGGTGTTCAATCCCAGAGTTTATGAGCTTAGTGATGAGCTTGGACGGCGCTATGGTGTTGAACACCGAGTCAATAAACAGCATTCTCACATAGGTGTTCCTCTTGTCCAGGTAGGAAAAGGCAGTGTGGAGTGCAATAGAGATTTCGTCATCAGTCAATCTGTTGCGACGGTATGCGAATTGGATTGGGTACAGTGTGTCTGGGATGATGGTGTTCATGTGAGCCAGGACCAGCCTTTCAAAGCGTTTCATGGAAACAGATGTGAGCTCTACGGGGCGAAAGTCATTCAAACAGGTTACCTTGGTGTTCTTGGGCACAGGTACTATGGTGGTCTGCTTGAAACACGTAGGTGTTACAGACTGGGTCAAAGAGAGGTTGAAAATGTCAGTGAAGACACTTGCCAGCTGGTCCTGATAATCGGCCCTGCAGCCTTATGAATGTTAACCTGTTTTAGATGTTCGGTGGGATGTTGATGGAATGTTCTCCGAACCCTCAGAAAACTGGACACACGAATGAATGTTCTTGCAACGTCCCATAAAACGCACCTCAATGTTGTATATTCTGAGAACATTGTTTGCCTTGTCTCTCACAATCCAGCTGACAGCGATGTTGACCATTGTCAAATGGGCCAGTAATCTTATCCCACTGTAATATGCTGAGATGCTGGGGGCTTGTGTGTGAGATGTATGAGGTGTATAAGGGCTGAGAGGGGCGAAGGGAGAGTGTGTCTGTGTCGGTGTGTGTTCCTGTGTGCAGCCTTATGAAAAGGGCTGAATCATCTGTGCCAACTAATGAGGGCCTGAGATTTGCTTTTGTGTCTGGAGTGTAACCACTAAAGAGCTACAGTCGCCCGCAGAAATGTCTGCGAGGGAAATGCCTGGCTCTTTAGATCATGTGTAAGGCCCTACCAGAAGGACACAGCGTACCTCTGGAGCGCCAGGCTGCAGCAGCAGCTGCCTCCATGATGGCTCAGTCTGAATCATGTTCCTCTGACTACAGGTCATCAACTTTTATTCCTTGAGGGTTCGGGCTTTATGTGCCCCCCATTTGCACCCTCGTCGGTGGGTTCCTACTGTAGGTGTGTGTGTGTGCGTACATGTGTGTGTTCATCTGAGGAATCCAGACCCCACTCTTCCACCTGCCAGTCTCTCAGCACTCATGTAGCAGTAGATGAGAGGCTCCTCTAACCCTGGAGTGTTACAGACACTGTGCCCAGTCTAATCCTGCTACATGCCCGCTAGTGCCCTCCTGCACCTGGTGGCAATACCTTCCAAACTGTCACACCTGCTCCCGCTCCTCCTCCGCTGCCCATAATTATGCTCACCTGTCACCATCGTTACGCGCATCAGTGCTTCATTGAACTCACCTGGACTCCATCAGTTCATTGATTGCCTCCCCTATATCTGTCTATTCCTCAGTTTCATCCCCTAGTCAGTATGTTTCCCTTGTCTGTGTTTTGTTTCAAGTCTGTTATTTATTCAGTATTCACTGCCTGTACTAGCTTCTTGTATCCCAGCGTCTGTCCTCACAACACTTTAGAAATACATGAACACAAATAGACTTTGACTATCTATCTCTCTGTAGATTATATTTTTTCACGCTTTTGTCCTATTCAAAAAAATATATATATGTTTTTGAATACTGATAGTGACGGTGAAATCAGATGCTTTTGCACATCAGTCAGACATTAAATACTAAAAGTATGAACACATTAATCCTGTTCATATGAATGAAATGTATAGTGCTGTGTGATTTTCCCTCAAGCCCAATCTTGATGGGGAGCAGGAGTCTGCATAGCCAACCATTTTCACATTGAATTGCATAGGCAACTGTTTTCACATTGAAGTATTTTCCGGAAACTGGTCGTACAGCCATGTTGGGTCCAGTAGATGCTGGAAATAATACCTAACGGTGAGATCAGGTTTCTTGTATTTTTACTGTGATCTGTAACTCAATTGGGAGAAAAACAGCCTGCATGTCATGGTTGAACATGATGACCTTATGGATGGTTGCGATAAAACACAGAGACCACATGTATGTAAGCTAAATGAATTTAGTGAAGGAAAAAGCAAAACAACCTGTTATCCATTTTGGATCTAAAACACAACAGGTCAGGCCCACGAGAGAGGGACACATGCTGAAAGCTGATTAGTTCAACGGGGGAGTAGGACACATTGAGATCAGATGTCATACCCTCTCAGGGCAGGGTTATATCTGTTTATGTGTGGGTGTGTGTCTGTGTGTGTGCGTGCGTGCATGCACATGTGTGTGTGTGTGTCTGTGTGCGTATGTCTTTGTGTGTGTGCACATGTTTGTGTGTGTGTCTGTTTCTGTGTCATTGTGTGTGTGCGTTCGCATGTGTATTTGCAGTGTGTGTGTCTGTCTGTGTGTGCGCGTCTGTGCTTGTGCACGTGTGTGTCTGTGTACGTGCACACGTGTGTGTGTGTCTCTGTGCATGTGTGTGCGTGTAGTGTGTAGCGATAATTGTTACCTTGTCCTGAGCCCCTAAGGTGAATAGATCATAGCTGCTCTTAAGCAGCTTGGTAGGCGGCTGTAGGTCTGTAGGGCATGCAGGAAGGGCCCGATGGAGTTTTCCATGATACGGCCCCAACCTTAATGCTCTCAATGCTCTCATTAAGTCATTAACCTGCTCACCAAAGTCCCCTTAGACTACAGCTCCAGGTGTAAAATGGTTGGCTAATTGAAAGGTTGTAAATAACCTGCCGGTCTAAGGGCTTGCAGGTTCAAAATGTACACCCTCCCTCTCCTTTCATCTAGGATGTGCTTAAAGGGATGATTAAGTTAAAATTAAAGTGATTTTCCACTTTGTGGGGCTTGTTGATTGAGCAATACGTTATTTAAAGGGGAGTTCAATGAAGCTGCTTTTAAATGATTTGGACATGGAGCGCAAAACAATTCTAATATGATCAGAAGTACAGGTCTTACCATGCTTCTCTGTGTCTGTGAAAGTCACACACACACACACACACACACACACACACACACACACACACACACACACACACACACACACACACACACACACACACACACACACACACACACACACACACACACACACACACACACACACACACACACACACACACACACACACACACACACACACACACACACACACACACACACACACACACACACACACACACACACACACATTCAGGTCCAAAATCATTGGCACCCTTGATAAAGATGAGAAAATAACACTTTATAAAATAAATAATACTAATACTGAGCCATATCGTTTGCATTTTTTTGGTGGGGGGGAGAATTATACATTTTTATACTAATACAATTGCTCACAGAAGGAGATATTGTTTAACAAGTAGTAATTTTTTTACAAAAACTATTGACACCCCTGTTTTCAATACCTCACTTTGCGAGGATAAGGGCACTAAGCCTTTTTCAAAAGTGTTTTATGAGTTGGGAAACACATTCTCATTTTTTTTGCAAACAATATAAACTCAGCAAAAAAATAATCGTCACTTATTCAGGACCCTGTCTTTCAAAGATAATTTGTAAAAATCCTTTATAACTTCACAGACCTTCATTGTAAAGTGTTTAAACACTGTTTCCCATGCTTTTAATGAACATGCACCTGTGGAACGGTCGTTAAGACACTAAAAAGCTTACAGACGGTAGGCAATTAACTTCACAGTTATGAAAACTTTGGACACTAAAGAGGCCTTTCTACTGACTCTGAAAAACACCCAAAGAAAGATGCCCAGGGTCCCTGCTCATCTGCGTGAACGTGCCTTAGGCATGCTGCAAGGAGGCATGAGAACTGCAGATGTGGCCAGGGCAATAAATTGCAATGTCCGTACTGTGAGACGCCTAAGACAGCGCAACAGGGACACAGGACGGACAGCTGACCATCCTCTCAGTGGCAGACCACGTGTAACATCACCTGCACAGGATCGGTACATCTGAACATCACACCTGCGGAACAGATATAGGATGGCAACAACAACTGCCCGAGTTACACCAGGAACGCACAATCCCTCCATCAGTGCTCAGACTGTCCGCAATAGGCTGAGAGAGTCTGGACTGAGGGCTAGTAGGCCTGTTGTAAGGCAGGTCCTCACCAGACATCACTGGCAATAATGTCACCTATGGGCACAAACCCACCGTCGCTGGACCAAACAGGACTGGCAAAAAGTGCTCTTCACTGACGAGTCGCGGTTTTGTCTCACCAGGGGTGATGGTCGGATTTGCGTTTATCGTCGAAGGAATGAGCGTTACACCGAGGTCTGTACCCTGGAGCGGAATCGATTTGGAGGTGGAGGGTCCGTCATGGTCTGGGGCGGTGTGTCACAGCATCATCGGACTGAGTTTGTTGTCATTGCAGGCAATCTCAATGCTGTGCATAACAGGGAAGACATCCTCCTCCCTCATGTGGTACCCTTCCTGCAGGCTCATCCTGACATGACCCACCAACATAACAATGCCACCAGCAATACTGCTCATTCTGTGTGTGATTTCCTGCAAGACAGGAATGTCAGTGTTCTGCCATGGCCAGCGAAGAGCCCATTGAGCACATCTGGGACCTGTTGGATCGGAAGGTGAGGGCAAGGGCCATTCCCCCCAGAAAAGTCCGGGAACTTGCAGGTGCCTTGGTGGAAGTGTGGGGTAACATCTCACAGCAAATCTGGTGCAGGTCATGAGTAGGAGATGCACTGCAGTACTTAATGCAGCTAGTGGCCACACCAGATACTGACTGTTGCTTTGGATTTTGACCCCCCCCCCCCTGTTCAGGGACACATTATTCCATTTCTGTTAGTCACATGTCTGTGGAACTTGTTCAGTTTATGTCTCAGTTGTTGAATCTTATGTTAATACAAATATTCACATGTTACGTTCGCTGAAAATAAACACCGTTTTTTGCTGAGTTTTTGTCAGTATTTGTATTGTTCCTTTTATACAGTATTTTCTCATCTCAATCAATCAATTAATTAATCAAGGGAGCCCCACACACACACACACACACACACACACACACACACACACACACACACACACACACACACACACACACACACACACACACACACACACACACACACACACACACACACACACACACACACACACACACACACACACACACACACACACACACATCACTCACGTGCAGTCAACCCTCTCCAGAGACTTAGAAGTTGCTGCCGAAACAGAAAATACCCAGCGATTTTGGAACCGACCAAGAACCGACCAATCACAGTTGACTATCTAAAGGTCAACATGTGCAAACAGATTGTCTTGCGGCACCCAGGATCACCTCATTTGTGTGGAGGAGGAGCAGGAGTGTTTAACCCCTGAGTTATGATGTGAGAATTCCACCATGTCGCACTGCTGATTGATGGGTGAGGAGGGTGAGATCCTCAGGATGCAACGCAGGCCTGGAGGCATCCCTTTGACCTTCTAGCCCCCCTCAGACCCCCCTGCCTAATTTACTGCCATAGGGCCGGGGGCATGAGTTACCCGCTGTCTTCCCCTTAGACATACCCACTCACCCAGAAAACTACAGGCAGACAGGCAGGCCTGCTGGGTAGTCAATCACATTGCGGGGCTGGCAAAAGGACACAGAGTTTGCTGAGAAAGAGAGTTTATGACAGCACTCACTTTATCAGGGCTCCCCATGGAGTTCACTGACTTTAAGCAGAGACGCAGGCGTGCACACACACACACACACACACACACACACACACACTTTCATACTTCCGTGTTAAGGCCCACCTTTTGTGCACTAGTTACATGACCTACAACATGGTATAGCAAGTTAATGTTTGCGAGACTTTCGGTCTACTAAACAACTTTTGATTTAGAACCCCAGAGAGTCACCGCATGTCGCAAAGAAAACAGGAGCAACCTCCACTATTGCAGCAGCGTTTTCCACTTTAAAACTTATACGAGTCTAAACCCTGTGAAGCAGGGGGAGGTGTTCTACTAAGCTATATGGAATTGTTTTAAGAAGGTCATACCAAGGATAATTTCGCTATTTGATTTAGCATTTTAAGACCCCTTGAAGAATAAAAAAATATATTCAAAATTTATTTAGCAGAAAAATGATTTTGACATGATACTGCTATTAGCCCATACGAACGCAGTGAATAACAGATTCACTACATGGAACAACAGATAGTTCCCCCCCAAAGAAATCACAAGGACGTTTGTTCTGAAGTGTCTGTCCTATATCTGAGAGATATAAGAAAGTTCAGGAAACACGTTTATTTCAACAACAAAAAATGAAGCCTTTTTTTTGGAACTAAACAGTCTCTATATGCAGTACCATTCAAACATATGGACACACCTACTCATTCCAGGGGTTTTCTTTATTTTGACCATTTTCTACATTGGTGAATAATATTGAAGATATCAAAATGATGAAATAACACATATGGAATCATGTAGTAACCAAAACAAGTGTTAAACAAATCTAAATATATTTTATATTTGAGATTCTTCAAAGTAGTCACTCTTTGCCTTGATGGCAGCTTTGCACACTCTTGGCATTCTCTCATGATTGCAAATAGTGGGGTTTGACACTCTTATGTAGGTATAAAACCAGCCATGAAATAAACATCCATAAAAACGCAATATACAGTATGTCACAACATGTGTAAATATATGTGTCATGACAGTGTTATGAGCACATTATGACACATTTTGTCACCTGTGATGACATATTATGACATGGTTATGACCGTGCCATAACCTGTTATGACGCTGGGTGTCAAGTAAAGTGCTCCCGCTTCCCTTGGCATCCACTGCAGACAGACAGGTGGTCTACTCTAATTGAGGGCAGGGGATGTAGACTATCGGGTTGAGACTAGGTTGAGACTAGTGACTGCATGGGGAGACACACTTTGCCAATGGTGCCAAAGTCAGTCTGCGCTCGCCAAATCCCAGCGGGAGAGGATCAGTCGACACTAGCTGAGCCCAGAGAGAGATCAGAGATTCAAAGCAGCACAAACCTCCGTAGTCCAACTCGTAGCCTCCAGCTCAGACTCAATGTCTCCACTACGACATGCAAAGCAATGTTTCCAACACGCTTCCACTGGTTTCCAAATATGAGGCTTCCGTTAGCAGAAGCAAATACCCGACTTTTGGTTTTAGTCTCTGATTAATGTTTTCTGGACTACATTTAGCCATCTGATCAAATGTATCAAATCTTTATTTGTGAGAAGTAAACCCTATTCCTAACCATGTCCTGTATCCTTAACATAAGCCTAACCTTAACCATAACCCTTACCTAATCCTAACCGTAACTGTTTAAGATGCTAACTTCAATGGGGTGACGTCAAAGTTGGACTTCCCAAGGATTCCTCTCAGTGTTTATGGGGCGGTTTGGAGGGAGCAGCACCCAAAGCTAACCGCTGTCGTGGCTTACGGCCCAGCCGTGAGAGGCATGATGACATCAGAGGACAAAATGTTCTCATAACAATGCATGTTGCCACATGGAAATGGGTGGCTTGGCTGGGTCTCCTTCAGTAGAACCAATCAACCAATCAGCACCAGTCAGTCCCTGGGGGCATCCAATCAGATCAAGCCACCAACCTCTCTCTCTCTCTCTCTCTCTCTCTCTCTCTCTCTCTCTCTCTCTCTCTCTCTCTCTCTCTCTCTCTCTCTCTCTCTCTCTCTGCATGAATACATCTAGGACAGGCATTGTGCTGTGGTCTCAGTGACAGTGCATTTTTTTTTCTCTCTCTCTCTGTCTATTCTTGGACCATGACTCCATGTACTCAGCTGACTAGGCGTTGTTCACTCCAAGGTCTCAAACTAATTGTGTTCCATTTCCCCGTCACTACATCATTACACCTGTGTGTGTGCGTGCGTGAGTGTGTATCTGTGTGTATCTGTGTGGATCTGGATTGTTCATGTGTCCTGTTCTTTTGATTTAGGAAACCCTGTGGCACGAGCCCAGCTGTTCCGTCGAGAGAAGCTGGTGTTATGTAATTAGGTCTTCTTTCTGTGCATACTGCACAAATTACCTTTGTGTGGGATTGCTCCAGGGCATCTGGTCTCCATTTATGGAATGACTGGCAGATACGACCGATGACAAACAGAGAGACATGCCTGAGTAAAACCCCAGCATTCCCAAGGGGGGAGCCAGAGACACACACGATCCAGAGCCTGAAGCACCTCTCTCCTTTCCTTCCTTCTCCCCCTCTCTCTCTATCTCCCCCTCTACATCTCTCAGTCGCTCCCTTCCTCTGGATCAACTGTAATCCATGCAGATACACTCACAGTACACCCACACAGTACACAGTACACACAGAGTACACACACACAGTACACACACACAGTACACACACACAGTACACACACACACACACACACACACACACACACACACACACACACACACACACACACACACACACACACACACACACACACACACACACACACACACACACACACACACACACACACACACACACACACACACACACACACACACACACACACACACACACACACACACAGGATGACTTCCAGTGCTTTTGATTCACACTATCCATCCATAGTGCTGGAGAGAAACTAGAAGAAGTGAGGCCTATGTGGGATATTGTGAGATTCGTGACATCCTGAGTCCCATGGCACTCGATACGCCCACTAGAAATAGAGATAACAGAGCCAGGAACTGGGTCAGCAGCATATTGTCTCTCTCTCTCTCTCTCTCCCTCTGTTTCTCGCTCCCTCTCCCCCCTCTGTTTTCCACTTTCTCTCTATCTGTTCCTATCTCCCTCTCCCTCTTTCATTGTCATTCTCTCTCCTTCTCTCAAACAATACATTTTCCCCTAGTCTGTTTCTCAACCTCCCTCTCTGTTAGAGTGACAACATTGGTCAGAAGTTCTCCCTGGGCTCTTTGAGTAGAGACATTAATGCAAATGATAATAGTCTATAATAGTCAACCTGGGCCCCAAATACAATTTATGAATGGAGACTGTTTGAAATGGAATATCATTTACAGAGTATGCAGCTGTTCATGTGCCTACAACTATGAGTTTCCTCGAAGTGTGTGTCTGTGTTTGGAGTTGAGTGAGAGTTGAGCGAGAGGGATAGCGTGTAGTTTGGCAAGTGTGTGTGCGTGCGCGTGTGTGTTTGTAAAAAGCGAATGTGTGTGTGTTCCGAACAGGCCCTGTCCTGTGTAATCAGTGCAGGTCTCTCTGTGTTTTACCAGAGGGGAGAAGGTGGAGGTGGGGGAGTGAGTGGCACTCCAGGCACTGACAGACACCTAGTCCTGCAGGCAGGCCAGACTGGAGCACAGCCAGGGACAAAGGTAACCAGAGAGAGAGAGAGAGAGAAGGGAGGTTACAGTAGGCTTACCAAGGAATTCTCATCTTGGACCCTTTTTCTTGACTAGGAGAAACTCTTGGCCCTTCGCAAAGCCTATAATTACTTTGGGGCCTGGAGTTGCCTCCAATTAGGTCACATGGTCAGGCATAACTCCTGGCCCCTACTCATGACACAAAGTACATTCAGTTTATCCAGTGTCTCATAACATAACTCTACCTACATGTACATATTACCTCAATTACCTCGACTAACCGGTGGCCCCGCCCATTTACTGTGTACCGGTACCCCCTGTATATAGCCCTTCCTATTGTTCTTTTTCTGCTGCTCTTTAATTTGTTACTTTTATTTCTTATTTGTTTTAGGTAATTTCCTTAAAACTGCATTGTTGGTTAAGGCCTCGTAAAGTAAGCATTTCACTGTAATGTCTTCACCTGTTGTATTCAGGCGCATGTGACAAATAAAATGTGATATGCATTTTTTGATATCAGTGTATCCACACTCACACTCACACTATACATAGTCAGTAAACACTCCTGGCCTTGCCTATATTATAGCATACAGCACATCCAGTGTATCCATTCTATCAGTGCGTCCTCACCCACGCCCATTAGCACAGTGACTCAGATGAAGCAGGACTGTGCCTGTGACTGCTTGGGCATAGCCTGTCTTTTGATATACTTTCATCCTTTTTTCTCAGGCAGTTGGAAAATCAGAGCTTGATGGGCAGAGCATGAAGTCAACTCCTAGAGTGTTTATAAAGGTCTTATAGAGGATTTATAAAGGATTACGTGGGATTTCCAGAGGATTTTGATTGGTTAATAAGTGGATGGGTAAGCAGGTTGGGTCCTGTGTTGCAGACACGGCGTGGATACCCCTGCGAGTTTGGTTCAGTGTGGCTTAAGCTCTCGGCATTGGGTGAGGGAGAGTGTGTGGGAAGGCAACGAGGAGTGTAGTGTGTGTGCGGGAATGTGGAGGGAAGTGTTTGGCAGGAAATACACACTCACTGCTCCTGCTCTGCACGTAGCCTCTTTCAGACGAGGGAGAGAGAGCGTTGTGCGTGCCTGCGTGCGTGTGTGTGTGTGTGTGTGTGTGTGTGTGTGTGTGTGTGTGTGTGTGTGTGTGTGTGTGTGTGTGTGTGTGTGTGTGTGTGTGTGTGTGTGTGTGTGTGTGTGTGTGTGTGTGTGTGTGTGTGTGTGTGTGTGTGTGTGTGTGTGTGTGTAATATAATAATAATAATATATGCCATTTAGAGGACGCTTTTATCCAAAGCGACTTACAGTCATGTGTGCATACATTCTGTGTGTGTGTGTGTGTGTGTGTGTGTGTGTGTGTGTGTGTGTGTGTGTGTGTGTGTGTGTGTGTGTGAGGTGGAGAGATGAGAGTTGCGGCTTCGCTTCAGGAGACTTCTCTATCTATCGACCTGGTTGTAAACAGAATAACACACCACTGTAAAGCATCATGATGTAATGATATTCGTCTGTTGTTTGAAGTGAGTCAGACCGAAATGCAGCTTGTAGGTTACTCATGACTTTTAATGAAGAAAATGCTGTACATGAAATAACTGAGAATACAAAACAACAAACGAGTGAAACTAATTACAGCCTATCTGGTGACTAACACAAAGACAGGTACAATCGGCCACGAAATACAACGCGCACTCAGGCTGCCTAAATACGGTTCCCAATCCGAGACAACGAGAATCAGCTGACTCCAATTAGGAATCGCCTAAGGCAGCCAAGCCTAACTAGACACACCCCTACTAATACACACTCCCAATTAATACAAACCCCAATACGAAATACAACATATAAACCCATGTCACACCCTGGCCTACCCAAACATATAACAAAAATACAATGATACATACAATGACCAAGGCGTGACACATGACTCTCACACATATGCAGTATGTCTGAGCTTATAGTCACACACAACCATATAAGCCTGCAAATGTGCACACACACACACACACACACACTCCTCCTCCCCTCACACATCTGTAACGTATCACAGCACCCCCGCCATAATATGAAACTATCACTGAGCCCTAGAAACAGACAGCAAAATCCCCATCAGGCAGAGTGAGAGGCAACAGAGCATAGAATGAGAGGGGGAGCCAGCCAGGGATAAGGAAATAACAAGGGATTGAAGAATAGAAAGGGAGGCACAGCATGTACTCCGCATGTTCAACAAGAGCACATGGAGTCCTATTATTATACAGACAATGTACAGCTGGATAATGCATAGTGAGTTCCTAAGGAGTGCTTGAATCCTCCTGTGCATGCTCATGCATGTGATTTTCCTTGCATGTGTTGGAATTGTGTGGTCCACTGAGTACGCATAACACAAAAAAGACACTTCTGAAGAGCACAAAGGACTATGGGATCGTTCTGATTGGCTGCAGCAGGACAGACTGATCCTGCTAAATCCCCCTCAAGCCCCAGAGAGGGAGAACTAGAAAAATAAAGTGAAAGGAATAGGAGAGAGCGAAAGAGAGCACATTACCCCTATTTGCTCATCTCCAGAACAAGCATGAGAGCCTTCTTGGTTTTATGGTATATGATGTAAGCTAAGCTTGTGGTAGAATTTACCCTGTTGACCCTTTGTACTCCAACACCTCTACACAGTACACACACCATGCAACCCATCCTCGCTACAAAGAAACTCTCATATAACCTTTTCTTCCTAGTACAGTTAACTCAAGGCAAACATTAATTGATGAGTCAATCTTATCACCTCTTGGCGCTGTCTCTGTTGATAGTTCTTTTGACAGTAAGCCCCAAAGCATTTTACCGTAAATGTTGAATCATGGAGGTCCTTTATATGGGTCCGGATGTATAGCGCCAGAGGGCTGGGTTAGGGGAGGTTTTGGTTAGAGGAGGGTTGGGCTGGGTTATGGGAGGGCTGGGTTAGGGGAGGAAGGGTTAGGGGAGGGCTGGGTTATGGAAGGGCTGGGTTAGGTGAGGGCTGGGTTATGGAAGCGCTGGGATAGTGGAGGACTGGGTTAGGGGAGGGCTGGGTTAGGTGAGGGCTGGGTAATGGGAGGGCTGGGTTAGGTGAGGGCTGGATTATGAAAGGGTTGGGTTAGGGGAGGGGGTAGGAGAGGGCTGGGTTACGGAAGGGCTGGGATAGTGGAGGACTGGGTTAGGGGAGGGCTGGGTTAGGGGAGGGCTGGGTTAGGGGAGGGCTGGGTTATGGGAGGGCTGGGTTAGGTGAGGGCTGGGTTATGAAAGGGTTAGGTTAGAGGAGGGGGTAGGAGAGGGCTGGGTTATGGAAGGGCTGGGATAGTGGAGGACTGGGTTAGGGGAGGGCTGGGTTAGGGGAGGGCTGGTTTATGAAAGGGTTGGGTTAGGGGAGGGCTGGGTTAGGGGAGGGCTGGTTTATGAAAGGGTTGGGTTAGGGGAGGGCTGGGTTATGGAAGGGTTGGGTTAGGGGAGGGCTGGGTTAGGGGAGGGCTGGGTTAGGGGAGGCCTGGGTTATGGGAGAGCTGGGTTAGGGGTGACCTGGGTTAGGGTAGGGCTGGGTTGGGGTAGGGCTGGGTTAGGGGAGGGCTGGGTTAGAGTAGGGCTGGGTTAGGGATGACCTGGGTTAGGGGAGGCCTGGGTTATGGGAGGGCTGGGTTAGGGGTGACCTGGGTTAGGGATGGGTTGGGTTAGGGGAGGGTTGGGTTAGGGGAGGGTTGGGTTAGGGTAAGGGTAGGGCTGGGTTAGCGGAGGGTTGGGTTAGGGTAGGGCTGGGTTAGGGTAGGGCTGGGTTAGGAGATGGTTGGGTTAGGGTAGGGCTGGGTTAGGGGAGGGTTGGGTTGGGTTAGGGGAGGGTTGGGTTAGGGGAGGGTTGGGTTGGGTTAGGGGAGAGTTGGTTTAGGGTAGGGTTGGGTTAGGGGAGGGCTGGGTTAGGGGAGGGTTGGGTTAGGGGAGGGTTGGGTTAGGGGAGGGTTGGGTTGGGTTGGGTTAGGGAGGGTTGGGTTAGGGGAGGGTTGGGTTGGGTTAGGGGAGGGTTGGGTTAGGGGAGGGTTGGGTTGGGTTAGGGTAGGGCTGGGTTAGGGGAGGGTTGGGTTAGGGAGGGTTGGGTTGGGTTAGGGAGGGTTGGGTTAGGGGAGGGTAGGGTTGGGTTAGGGGAGGGTTGGGTTAGGGAGGGTTGGGTTGGGTTATGGTAGGGCTGGGTTAGGGGAGGGTTGGGTTGGGTTAGGGTAGGGCTGGGTTAGGGGAGGGTTGGGTTGGGTTAGGGAGGGTTGGGTTGGGTTAGGGAGGGTTGGGTTAGGGGAGGGTTGGGTTGGGTTAGGGGAGGGTTGTGTTAGGGTAGGGTTGGTTTAGGGGAGGGTTGGGTTAGGGTGGAGTTGGGTTAGGGGAGGGTTGGGTTAGGGGAGGGTTGGGTTAGGGTAGGGTTAGGGTAGGGCTGGGTTAGGGTAGGGCTGGGTTAGGGGAGGGTTGGGTTAGGGTAGGGCTGGGTTAGGGTAGGGCTGGGTTAGGGTAGGGCTGGGTTAGGGGAGGGTTGGGTTAGGGTAGGGTTGGGTTAGGGTAGGGCTGGGTTAGGGTAGGGTTGGGTTAGGGTAGGGCTGGGTTAGGGGAGGGTCGGGTTGGGTTATGGGAAGGTTGGGTTAGGGGAGGGTTGGGTTAGGGTAGGGCTGGGTTAGGGAGGGTTGGGTTAGGGTAGGGTTGGGTTAGGGTAGGGCTGGGTTAGGGAGGGTTGGGTTGGGTTAGGGTAGGGTTGGGTTAGGGGAGGGTTGGGTTGGGTTAGGGTAGGGTAGGGTTGGGTTAGGGGAGGGTTGGGTTGGGTTGGGTTAGGGAGGGTTGGGTTGGGTTAGGGTAGGGGAGGGTTGGGTTAGGGGAGGGCTGGGTTAGGGGAGGGTTGGGTTAGGGGAGGGCTGGGTTAGGGGAGGGTTGGGTTAGGGGAGGGTTGGGTTAGGGGAGGGCTGGGTTAGGGGAGGGTTGGGTTAGGGGAGGGCTGGGTTAGAGGAGGGTTGGGGTGGGTTAGGGGAGGGTTGGGGTTGGGTTAGAGGAGGGTTGGTTGTCCCACACCCTGTCTGCCATAAAGCAGCTCTTTTCCACATAATAAGGGTCAGATCTTATCCCTGTCTCCCTCCCTCTCCTACAATCACTCCAGCTCTCTTTCATCTCCCCCAAAGAATGTTTGTTTATCTTTATTCCTCCCTGAGCGCTGAGCTACCTGAACAAAGATGCTTTGTGTGCTGCTGCTGTGTTCCAACCAAGAACATCACAGACTTTACCTTGAAATGTTCAGGCTTAGTCTCGGGCACGTAATGCGATGGTACAAACGTGTAAAAGTATTGAATATGCAAATGTATGTGGGAGATACATTACATGGATTAGAGTAGTATGTTTATGTATGTGAATTGTATGTTTACGTATGTGGATGTGGAGGCTTAATGCCTAGGATAAGTGTTTCTTGGTGTCTGTGCGCTGATGTCGTAGTTTGTGCGAGTGTCTGTTGCTGTGTTGAAGAGTGACAGGTCCAGGGAATGTGTGGTATGCCACAGTATACGGTACTGTGTCACTCTCATTCTCACTCACACACTGTCGGAATGGGAGACACAGAACTGCTCTACACAGCAGAGGGCCATGTTCAACTCATGCTAGCTGTTGTGTACCTGCATGTTTGCCCAACAATCCCAGAGAAAACAGCCTTAAGTATTTTTTTTCAACAGTCAACAGTTCAGTGGACATTGGACAACCAGAACACCCTGCACTAGCTTGCTCAACAGCCCCTGTTATTGAAAGGACGGGTACGGTGACACCTAGGAGTGTGATGGGCTCACCTCCACTGATATACAGTTTCGCAAGGGTCACTGAATAGAGCTCTTTGACCATGCCCAGACACACATCCAAAATTGGACAGACGTACACACACACACGGGCACGCACAGACACACACCAACGCACATACACCACGCACACACGCACTCATATGCACACATACACACTGTGCATATTGTATTGAGAAAAAAAAGTCCACATTTTTGTGGAATTTATTCCGTTAGTTCTAAGGGAGTGGTAGTGTGTGTGGAGGGCATTAGCCAATCCAATCACCACACCACCAACAGTGGCCGGCCAATCGTATGTGCTCTGTTCTCCCTCACCCTCCCTGTGATCCAGTGGATCAGGTACACGTTCTGGCTGCGCGCATGTGGAGAGGGTTGAGTGTGTGAGTGTGTATGTTTGGATGGAGGGAGTGGTAGTGGTAGTGCCAGTGGTGATGGGGAAGGATGGAGGGAGGGGGGGGGGGGCTCAGAGAAGAACAATTTGAAACAGCTGGTAGGCTTGAGCGGTTCCCCTCTAAACAGGATTCAAATAGTGAGAGAGAGGCTCCACTAACACAAAATACTCACATAGTGTCTGTGATTACACATGTGCTCAATGGCCACAGCACTGCAGGGGAGACACGTCCATGACAACAATCATGTCCGTGAATCCCCTATTATGTGTTTTGAGAATTGAAGTCCTCGAAATTCTGGCCTAATGGGTGTTACACTCTCCATAGACCCCACTTCCTATACCCCTGGCTAGGGGCCACAGAGCAGGGCTGAGGAGGGGTCATCTGACAGTGAGATGAAGGGATGGAGGGGTAGAGGAGTGGACGAGTTGTACTAGGTCCCGGGATCCAGAGGATTGGACCGTTAACGACCCTGAAACCTCACAAATCAAACCAAGATTCCGATCAAGAGCGAGCAGTGTCCATTAGTGGTCACTGTGCGGTCATAACTCAGAGTCCAGAGACTGTACTTTTCCCACCTTCCCGCTCTCACTAATTCTAGGGGCTCTCCCACCCCCAATCCCCCACCCCAATCCCCAGCACTCAACCCTGTCATTAGGGTGAAAGATTTAGCGCCTGTTATTTGTTTTTTTATTGAATTCCCAATAATGTGCTGTGATTACTGTAAGTGGTGCAACTGGGGGTTTGGACTCATTTTGGGCCAAGTAGACACTGTGCTCAGTGCCAGGGAAGGGAGGCCAGGAGCCTGTTTTAAAGAGCCGAGGAGAAATGCAGGGCAACAATCAGTGTCTTTATAGGCGGCCTCACTCTCTCCTCAGCCGTGACCACAGCCAGCATCAGCCAGACTCAGAGCCAGTGAATGTGCTGCCCACTAATAGAGAAATTGGCAAGATAGGTGTGTTGGTGTGTGCATGTGGTTTCCCTCAGACCCGGGTCCAAATACTACTTTGAGTGTTTGTTTTTTGCCTGCCTGGAGTGCTGGTGAATTTGCACTTTTGGGACTATTTATTGGTTCCATTGCAACAGGTAACAGCGCAATCATGCTCAGGAAAAGTATTTCAAATGATTACAAATAGTATTTGAACCCAGGTCAGGTGTGCATAAAGGCTTTGTTTGAGGACCCTATCCACTGCACTTATCATGAAGCAAACTCCCCAAATGACTCAGTGGTTACAGTAAAACAACGTAGCGTTACAATATTCAAGACTCGTGTTCCCCGTTTTTAAATGTAATCTATACTGTACACATTTGACTCATTTGCAGCGCTATGTTGTTGCCGTCACTAATTAACCCGTATAAAAGCTGTTGTTGTGAATGGAGCCTGTCTCTCTCTCTCTCTCTCTCTGTCCATCTACAGTTCCTTGCATCTGTCCTATGATTTGATGTGTCTCTGTCCCCTAGGGTTACCAACTAGGACCAGGGTTGTTTTTGAATTGTAGTGGCATTTGCGTCTCTTGCCTTTGCAACCATGAAAAACACTTTACAATTACAAACAGTTACACATCATATATGTTTTTGTTCATATTGAACTGTTTTTCAGTTATAAACCATGGCGCTAGTCCTTTATACTGCAAAATGTTACGTTAATGCATTGTTTAAAGTATTTAGTGTAAGTCTGGTCTTTTCCCAGTAGTTATGTATTGTATAAAGTTCTAGTGACATATTTTGGGGCTTTAGAGATAGCTATCTATTATTTTGAATGCTAGAAAGTGAACAAAAGTATTTCATATATTGTGTAGATCAATAAAAACAAAGATGGCTATTTAAATATATAAAACATTTTTTTACTAGTATGTCTCTCCCTCAGTTTTATGTCACTGGTTTTACCATCTTGAAAATCACTCATTACAAAGATATACACTGACCTTGAGCGTTCCTTCTAATGGCAAACTGTTATCAGGACAGGGTTCGTTATCAAAGAAAATGATCAGCTAATCACACCCTTTTAGGATGTCATAAAATGTGGATTCCATTGAATCATTTGGTGTGTCTAAATCCAAAGTTTCACTTGGGGTTACTCAGTTTACATGAATGGAAATAGCATTATGAGCACAAAATAATCACTTCAATTATCTTTAAAGGGTTAAAGACCTTCGATTTGATCTGTGGCCACCACGAATGAAAATCCTCAATAACCTAAATTATCTCATTGATGTTACCATCATTGGTGTTAGTACTCCTATTAATGGTACAATATTATCACAATGGTAAAAATGAATTTGTTTATTTAGACTGTGAAGATGTTCCCAAAAACATTTAAATATTTATTTTGTTGAAAATTTTGATTGTGAAAGTACTTGAACATTGCATACATTTAATTTATTAGTTCAATTCCAAAATTAGTGAGACACCTCTGTGCTCCCAAGGCCAGCCTTGGCATGTTTGAGCCCTGTCTGTGGCCTGCACAGTGTTAACCCTCCAATCCCTCCTGGTGATCCTCTCTACCCTGCTCTGACCCTTCCTCACATTCCTCTTTGCCCAGACCACCAACATCACCATCTCCTTTCCCACCGCCAAAATAGACACAGCCGCAGTTGCCCAATCCTCCCCAAAGACAGGCTTATTTACAGTGTTCCACAAAGCCCCACAGTGACAATGTAGACACATGGCTCTTCTGGAGGAGCCGTAATGGCCTACCCCCCATGCCCACTGTCCTCTCAGACACAACACTGGCCCCTAGAGGGTGGGGAGTGGGGGTTTCTCACAGGAGGGGGGAAAGTGTGTGTGGGGGGGCGGTTCCAGCTGAGCCTTTGGGTTCCCAGCGTAGCCCACTCCAGCGCCAGCCCCCTGCCCCTCTGTCCAGAACAGCTGCCTGCTGTGTAAGCCCTGGATGATCCCATGTACTAATCCCTCTGTAATGATCCCTTGGTCACTGAGCAACCTCACCTCCAATGCCCTCAAGACCCAGCTCCTGGAGACTCAGCCTGGTCTGTCCCCTGGCTCACAGGCTCACGGGCCAAGGGATTCAGATGGACCTGGATGGATGGATAACTAGCTGGTGACTGGAGTAGGGTGGTGGTCGGGCCAAGTCTGGCACTGTAAGGTCAAATATGGCTTATGAACTCCCTGTTCACCCGTGACTGTGTATCTGCGCATGACTCCAATGCCATCATTACGTTTTCTGACGACACGACAGTGGTAGACCTGATCACAGACGACCATGAGACAGCCTATAGGGAGGAGGGCAGAGACCTGGCATTGTGGTGCCAAGACAACAACGTCAGCAAGACAAAGGAGCTGATCATGGACTACAGGAATCGGAGGGCCGAGCACGCCCCCATTCACATCGACGGGGTGGAGTGGGTCGAGAGCTTCAAGTTCCTCGGTGTCCACATCACTAAGGATCTATCATGGTCCAAACACAACAACACAGCCGTGAAGAGGGTACGACAACGTCTATTCCCCCACAGGAGGCAGAAAAGATTTGGCATTGGCCCTCAAAAAGTTATTGAGCTGCACCATTGAGAGCATCTTGACTGGCTGCATGACCATCCAGGACCTGCCATCCAGGACCTCTAAACCAGGCGGTGACAGAGGAAGACCCACATGTATTTATTTTTTACTCCAGCCACCCTAGTCATGGGCTGTTCTCTCTGATACCACACGCAAGCGGTACAGATGTAAGTCTGGAACCAACAGGACCCTGAACAGCTTCTACCCCCAAACCATAAGACTGCTAAGTAGTTAGTTAAATGCAGTAGTTAAACAAATAGCTACCCGGACTATCTGCATTGACCCTTTTTCCACTTTTTTTGACTCATCACCTACGTGTTATGCAGGTGAATGAGGACCCAAAAGCGACTTGGCGAAAACAGAGTCTTTAATCCAGTAAAGTAAATATTCAATCATAAAGCACAATTCCACTCGTAATGACGAGAACAGACTGGAGACTCGATCATGAACTGCAGGTTGCCTCGGGAAGGCACTTGACCGTAGCAGACTCAGACACCTGCTCACCACGCAGCATCTGAGGGAAACACGACACGACAGGGCGATACAAAGACACAGCACGGTGAACAATATACAAGGATCCGACAGGGCAGAAACGGAAAACAAGGGGAGAAATAGGGACTCTAATCAGGGGAAAAGATAGGGAACAGGTGTGGGAAGACTAAATGATTGATTAGGGGAATAGGAACAGCTGGGAGCAGGAACGGAACGATAGAGAGAAGAGAGAGAGGAAGGGAGAGAGAAAAAGGGGAACGAACCTAAAAAGACCAGCAGGGGGAAAACGAACAGAAGGAAAAGCAAAATGACAAGACAATATAAGACAAAACATGACACTACGCTTCTGCGACTGTTCATTATCTATCCTGTTGCCCAGTCACTTTATTCCTAGTTATAGATACACATCTGCCTTGATTACCTCGCACCCCTTCACATCAACTCGGCACTGGTACCCTGTGTATATGGTCAAGTTATCATTACACATTGTGTATTTATTGTTACTTTTATTACTACATGTTATTACTTTTTCAATTATTTCTCTATTTTCTTTCTCTCTGTATCATTGGGAAGGGCCTGTAAGTCCACATTTCACTGTTAGTCAACACCTGTTGTTTACCAAGCATGTGATGAATAAAATGTGATTTCGTTTCAATCATGCGTATGTTGGTCGAAGCTACAGCTGTTGGTTGATTGTGATTAGGGCCAGACGTTTTTCCTGCCCATGTGATCTGAACAGGAAAAACTCTGGGCTCTTGTTATAGCCAATCACTTGGAGACAGATTTTTTTACTAATTATGCGATAGTAACGTCCCTGAATCACATAAGGTTATTTAGTCTGTGTTGGAGGTCCTTAACAAAACGTTCTTTATATGATCTACATAAGCGCATTGAGTTCATTTGTCTCCATATGTTGACCCAATATAACATAGCTGTATAACCTTTGACTTTGTAGCTTTGTGAAGTCTTGTTGAGATACAGAGGACAAGAGCAATACCACTTAAATACTGGAGCTGATTTACTCTGTGGACTCCTGCCAAGAGAATAAGCAGAATATAGTTAAACTTCTCCTTGGCAGAAAGAGATGTCTGATTCCTGACTGTGCTTCAGCCAAGAACATCTCCCCCTCCTGATAAACACACACACACACACACACACACACACACACACACACACACACACACACACACACACACACACACACACACACACACACACACACACACACACACACACACACACACACACACACACACACACACACACACACACACACACACACACACACACACTCCTCCCCATCCACCCAGCACTGTTGATTCAATGTCTACCCGGGCCCAACATGTGTTGTGGCTCATCAAGCCAGGACATGAGAAATGTGAGCGGCTGCAGATGTGGAACTAGAGCTAGAGAGATGGGTTATATGTAGTGCAGGGACGGTGTTTCAGCATGCTGAGACACCCCCACAAACCCTCTTATCCCCAATCACTGAGGCTTAAGGGGGGACCT
The DNA here is from genome assembly GCF_021184085.1 of Oncorhynchus gorbuscha. Lineage (NCBI taxonomy): Eukaryota > Metazoa > Chordata > Actinopteri > Salmoniformes > Salmonidae > Oncorhynchus > Oncorhynchus gorbuscha. The sequence goes on from NC_060180.1 coordinate 23,698,235, forward strand.
CGCGTACACATACTTCTCACTTCCCATCACTTCCCATCTCAGCTCACTGAGACCAGGGATTATGGGCTAAAGTCCTATCTGAGCTTCCCACCTATGGAGAGAGGGGAGAGGTAGAGTAATGGTGATAGAGGGAGACACGGAGGAAGGAGCAAGGCGGGAGTGAGAGAGCGACACGATTCCTTAAGAATGAACTAGACGAGGGGAAGTCAACAGACAAGGCCCTCCATTGATAATGCTATTATGAGCGGTTCATATTGTCATGCATCATGGCTCGCCCGCTGATGTCATTACGACTGTCACAAGGAGCCGTGTGGAACCCAGCGGAGTATCCTCTTGATAATCACACAGGCGTCCGGTCAGACAGACAGTACACTTTGGTGTAGGTGTGTGGGAGACAAGGTTGGGCTGATTTAACACACTGTAAAACACACACTGTAAAAAGCTAACTTGAACAAATAGCTTAATCAGCGGTATGTGAATTTGAACAAGCTTGTTGAGTAAAACTACAAATTCATGTTTGCTCAAAACCACACCCATTATTATTATATTTCCCAGCATGCTCTATTGCGGTTTGATTGTCAGAAATGTTTGTTTCAATACCTGTCTTTTTGCATGTGCATTGATTGGTTGATTAATTGTATACTACACAAACATAAATAACATACACTTTTCTAAACTAATCCAATCTGTTAGTAGTTTGACTTTTTGCACGTGTTACTGAGATGACTGTTCCAGTTGATATGATTTAGGTAGTCTCAATAATCAATCTTCCTTACACCGGCAGTCATTCTCAATGCAGGTTGAGAGTGGTTGAACGTTTCAATTGTTGGATATCCTCACTCTAGCTGGATTCCAATAGGAATCACACATCACTTTGTGAGCCAGCATAATGTGACTTGCAGCCTTGATGTGGCCTGTGAACCAGGAGTTTCAGACCACTGTGTTACGGTGTAGCTAGACCCTCAAAGAAAGGTCTTATGATATATGTAATGTATTGTCATAAATAGTTATGTTTTACATTGGAAAATATGCAAATAAGGTAGAATCATTTCTGAGGTGAATTGCATGTTCACTCAACCTAAAATTTGAATTTGAGTGGACATACAATTCAACTTGAGAATGTATGTTGGTGAAGCTATATGCCCAAATATTGAGCAAACTCAAAATCCTATTGCAGCTGGTTGCCTTACAGTTGTATGTCTACATAAACAGTGCACAGGAATGCATGCCACACACACACACACACACACACACACACACACACACACACACACACACACACACACACACACACACACACACACACACACACACACACACACACACACACACACACACACACACACACACACACACACACACACACACACACACACACACACACACACACACACACACAGTCCTCCTCCCCATCCTCCCAGCTGTCTTGATTCAATGTCAGCTCGTGCCCAAGATATGTTGTGGCTCATCAACACACGTCCCGCTAGGCAAAAACTGGTTGAATCAATGTTGTTTGCACATCATTTCAACAAACAAACGATCTATGTGATGACATTCAATCAACGTGGAAATCTGATTGGATGTGGAGAAAAGTAATCAAAATAAGGCAATGTAGTATTTTTTTCACTTCAATAATTGTTGATTTCACGTTGAACTCACATGAGTTGACAACTCAACCAAAGGAAATTCAAAACTAAATGTTGAACTGACATACTGTATGTGCTCAGTGGCCTTGCTGTGTGGGAGTGTGCATGCTGATTATGTTTTGAGGTGACAAGGTCATGTAGACATGGTAAACATCCAAAATCCTAGTGGACTCGCCGCAGGGTTTCTCGGGACCCAAAGTGGGTCCTGGGCATGTGAGAAGTGGGTCGCACGTTATAAAAATACATTTCTAATACTGTAACACACTATATCTCCTTCATTTGGGTCATTTGAGGATGATTTGGGTCATTGGAGGACAGTCAATGTCTCATTTGGGTCTTGAGTTGAGAAGTTTAAGAACCACAGGACATGGTCTCGACTGTTTGTGGTATGAGTGGACTGAATCCCAATCCTCTCCCCCGTCAGTGACATTCAGAATAGATTTATCTACACGTGGTCACAGCCTTTTTATTTCTGTCCGCTGCAATCTTAGATTGATGTTGGACATGCTGAGTAACTCTGGGGCCAAATATCTGCAAAAATCTTTTAGAATTCATCCAGTAACGGAAATGCCTCCAAGCGGTCTCTGGGTTCCTCCTTTTTACCGTTTATTATTTCAGAGTAGTGCTTTGAGAGTTCTTTAAAAGTTCATGAATGTTTTAAAGAGTTTACACAACAATTTACAAAGTCATTTACAAACGTCTTACAGTTTGCCAGACTACTTCAAAAACTCATTCCTACACAAATCTGTCCAACAGTTTTTAAAAATGGAGGCCAGTCAGACCAGCTAAAAAACAGACACATTTTCTTTTGTGTCCAGTAGTTTTTTTGTGTGACTCCAGGGCCAAAATGTGCTGTGTATTCAATTACTCTAGAGTAGGGTTATTCAACTCTTACCCTATGAGGTCCGGGGCTTGCTGTGCTTTCTGTTCCACCTGATAATTAAATGGACCCACTTGGTATCCCAGGTCTAAATCAGTCCCTGATTAGAGGGGAACAATTAAGAAATGCAGTGGAACTGGCTTCGGGGTCCAGAGTTGAGCTTGAGGGCTCTAGGGTAATGGAAGGAGGTCATTCCCAATCCAATACAAATCACCTCACACCATTATTCCATCCCTTCACCCTTCCACCCCTCCCCCATCAGCCACCACCCACCACCCAGGCCATGCAACCCAATAAGATCCTATTTAAGGAAAGTTCAATAAAAATGTGATGTTAAATCAAATAAACTGTGATGTGAACTCCTCAAATGAGTCCCATTATATAACGGCGATGTTGCTTCCTGGACGAGTTGCTCTTGGATGGACGTTGATTCCCAAGGCCAGTGTTTATTTTTATTACTCTTGGAATAGCATTTCCATTAGGCTCCAAACAGAGAGGAGACAGAGGAGATGGGAAGATAGGAAGTAGAGGGAGAGAGAGAGAAAGAGTGAGTGAGTGAGAGAGAAGGAGAGTAGAGAGGGAGAGAGAGAGAAAAGGGGGATATAGAGATTAAGAAAGAGAATACGAGATCGAGAGAGGTGGGGAGAGAGAGAGGGAGAGAGAGAGAGGTGTGCAAGAGACTGGATTAAACTGTATCTCTTTTAGGTATGTCCCAAGTCTCCATTTGAAAGCTTATTCTATCTAAGGCACCGTGTTGCAGTGTTGCGGCGTCACTACCCGGGGTTCGATCCCGGGAGTTACCGGGAGTCCCATAGGACGGCACACACTTGGCCCAGCGTGGTTCGGGTTAGGGGATGGTTTAGCCGGTGGGCTTTACTTGGCTCAGTCTAGCGACTCCTTGTGGTGGGCCGGGTGCCCGCAGGCTGACCTCGGTCGTCAGTTGAACGGAGTTTCCTCTGAAACATTGGTGCAGCTGGCTTCCGGGTCATGTTTTGGAGGACGCATGACTCGACCTTCGCTGAGCCCGTTGGGGAGTTGCAGCGATGAGACAAGATTGGCGAAGTGGTTCGCAATTGGATATCACGAAAAAGGAAAAAGGAAAAAAATATGATCTTACAGTATAAGGCACTATAGAGAAAAACAATCATTTGGTGCGCAAATAATGGAGTTATGAGTGGATTCAGGTGCGTCTTTGGCAACAATTGTTCTTCACAATATGACTAACATAGGCTTATTTTGCTCAGAACAAACCGGAGTATGACACCAGGTAAACTTTAACAATGTAAATGGTATGTTTTTGTACGTGGAAATGTACACATCTGGACTCACAGGTGTGTGGTTTGCTTGTATGACATCAAAGCAGTATTTATCATAATCCTCTACAATTGAAGTCAGAAGTTTACATACACTTAGGTTGGAGTCATTTAAAAAAAAAAATCAACCACTCCACAAATTTCTTGTTAACAAACTATCGTTTTGGCAAGTCGGTTAGGACATCTACTTTGTTTACAGACAAATGATTTCACTTATAATTCACTGCATCACAATTCCAGTGGGTCAGAAGTTAACATACACGAAGTTGACTGTGCCTTTAAACAGCTTGGAAAATTCCAGAAAATGATGTCATGGCTTTAGAAGCTTCTGATCGGCTAATTGACATCATTTGAGTCAATTGGAGGTGTACCTGTGGATGTATTTCAAGGCCTACCTTCAAACTCCTCTTTGCTTGACATCATGGGAAAATTAAAAGAAATCAGCCAAGACCTCAGAAAAAAAATTGTAGACCTCCACAAGTCTGGTTCATCCTTGGGAGCAAATTTCCAAATGCCTGAAGGTACCACGTTCATCTGTACAAACAATAGTATGCAAGTATAAACACCATGGGACCACGCAGCCGTCATACCGCCCTGGAAGGAGACGCGTTCTGTCTCCTAGAGATGAACGTACTTTGGTGAGAAAAGTGCAAATCAATCCCAGAACAACAGCATAGGACCTTGTGAAGATGCTGTAGGAAACAGGTACAAAATATCTATTTCCACAGTAAAACGAGTCCTATATCGAATGTTGCGAACCCCTTTGGCCCTGCAATCTAGTGGGGATGGAAACGAGACCCGTAACATAACTCATGCAAATCATAACAGTGAAAAGGAACAGTGAGAACTAATGACAACAGACAACATAAATCTACAGTCAAACACATATGGTTTATTTGCTAAACACACGGTAAGGAGGGGGGAGGGGGGGGGGCTGAGCTGGATCCAAGGAAAGAACTAATAAATATTTATTTTTTAAACCTAAGCCTGCTTCATGAACAGCTAGCTAACTAACCAATAAAATACAGTGGGTGGTCCGCCCAGTTCTAACTAGGGTACTTAGACAAAATGTTCCTACGGGTAATCTCTGCCCATGGGCGACTTGGCTTGGTATCCCCTTTCCCCACCAACAAACAGTCATACACCACAACAATACATACTCAAATAATAACGAACAAATGTGACATGTAGGTGCAAAAACAAAAGAGAGATATCTATAGTGGCAACTGATTGGGATTCTTTTGAAACAAGGGAAATGGGATGTGATTGGGTCAGGGAAAAGGAGCAGGTGTGTCTTCAGATTGGCGACTGATTGGTGACTGATTATTGCCACCTGTGACTAGGGCAGAAGAAGAGAAAACAAATACACACAGGATACCTGTATCCGTAACATCGACATAACCTCAAAGGCCGCTCAGCAAGGAAGAAGCCACTGCTCCAAAACCGTCATAAAAAGCCAGACTACAGTTTGCAACTGCACACGGGGAGAAAGATCGTACTTTATGGATAAGTGTCCTCTGGTCTGATGAAACAAAAATAGAGCTATTTGGCCATGATGACGCGCATTGTGGCTTGTAAGCCGAAGAACACCATCCCAACCGTGAAAAATGGGGGTGGCTGCATCATGTTGTGGGGGTGGCAGCATCATGTTGTGGGGGTGTCAGCATCATGTTGTGGGGGTGGCAGCATCATGTTGTGGGGGTGCTTTGCTGCAGGAGGGACTGGTGCACTTCACAAAATAGATAGCATCATGAGGACGGAAAATTATGTGGATATATTGAAGCAACATCTCAAGACATCAGTCAGGAAGTTAAATCTTGGTCGCAAATGGGTCTTCCAAATGGACAATGACCGCAAGCATACTTCCAAAGTTGTGGCAAAATGGCTTAAGGACAACAAAGTCAAGGTATTGGAGTGGCAATCACAAAGCCCTGACCTCAATTCTTTAGAAAATTTGTGAGCAAAACTGAAACTGTGTGTGCGAGCAAGGAGGCCTACAAACATGACTCAGTTACACCAGCTCTGTCAGGAGGAATTGGCCAAAATTCACCCAACTTATTGTGGGAAGCTTGTGGAAGGCTACCCAAAACATTTGGCCCAAGTTAAACAATTTAAAGGCAATGCTACCAAATACTAATTGACTGTATGTAAACTTCTGTCCCACTGGGAATGTGATGAAAGAAATAAAAGCTGAAATAAATCATTCTCTCTACTATTATTCTGACATTTCACATTCTTAAAGTAAAGTGGTGATCCTAACTGACCTAAAACAGGGAATTTTTACAAGGATTAAATGTCAGGAATTGTGAAAAACTGACTTCAAATGTATTTGGCTAAGGTTTATGTAAACTTCCGACTTCAACTGTATGTCCAGTGCTCAAGTTGACATTTTTTGTTGCTACCGCGGGTGTCACCAACATAAGAAAGTTAGGAGCACCACGTACATTTGTGTTGTTTTAGAATGGTCTGCTAAGCCGCGATAGAAAGAAAACAACTATTCCCGGTAATATGGGTCATACATTTAGAGTTGGGTTGGACTAGAAACAAGCCATTTTATCTGTAGTGAAGGTGCAACCATGGTAGTCACGAATCGGCGCTCAGTTTTTTTCTCTATGGCACTCGGAGCGCCATAAAGCGAATTACTCTTCTTTACAACAATTATCATCTGGGTGATTCTTTTGTCTAAGCGCACAGCAAAATATTTAGGCGCATTTGAGACCAAAATGGTTGTGATTTAGAGTGCCGTCCTACATCTCATCTTTCAGAACTCATTGAGCGCTGTTGATTTAAACTAATGAAATAAAGATAAATACCTGCACACTGATAGATGCTCCCACAGTGATCCGAAGATCTTCATTTTGCCTTAGCACCGCAACACTGCGGTAGCACCCAAAGTTAGTCCCGGCACCTATTGTATCCCACTTCATGCGTTGACCCTGCACCTGAAAGCCACTGGATTTGTGCCCCCTACTTTGAAACTAGTGACTTCCAATGTTTGCTAAACCTGGCTGCCACCCTGCTAAGGGGACATGAGATTGAGGATCAGACAGGAATTCCTCCGGATGCCATCATGTCCTACACTCTTAGAAAAAAGGGTTCCAAAAGGGTTCTGACCCATTTTGGTTCCAGGTAGAAATATTTTGGGTTCCGTGTAGAACTCCCTGTGGAAAGAGATCTACCTGGAACCAAAATTGGTTCTTCAAATGGTTCTCCTGTGGGGAGAACCCTTTTTTGGTTCTACAGTAGATAGCAACTTCATTTTTAAGAGTGTAATACGGTCTTTGCATTGAAGAGAGGTGGTGAGAGTGGGAGGCTATAATAAATATTGTAGTGTATAGTCTTATGTCATCAAAATACCATCCATGTTTGTGTTGACTTGTTGACATAAAGACAACAGCATGAACTTTCAAAAGCTATACATTTGAAGTTGATTAACTACTGGCAATTGTATTCAAATGAAATAACTCTAAATGCTCAATTACAATTGTTTTCCAATATTGCTCATACTCAAACATCATCCCAAAAAGATAAATCAGGTCTCAGGTGCTCTTTGGAGTGTGTTGGGCCAGTGCTTGCCAGTGACTTGCTTTCATATTGCAAACTCTGATTTCCTTCAGCCATTGAAATGGCTATGACTCATTCCTAGGTAGGCTGCACATCGCTCACACATTGGCTCCAAGGCAGCTTGTCAGTTGTCAAGCTTTTGCTTGTGCATGGATTGTATGGCTAAGCGAAGGGGCAGAGACTGTCATGTTTTGTCATTTATTATCATGTCTTGTCCCTGTGCTTCCCATTCTATTCGTTTCCCTCTGCTGGTCTTATTAGGTTCTTTCCCTCTTTCTAGCCCTCTCTCTCCCCCTCCCTCTCTCACTCTCTCGCTCTCTCTTCTCTCTATCGTTCCGTTCCTGCTCCCAGCTGTTCCTATTCCCCTAATCATCATTTAGTCTTCCCACACCTGTTCCCGATCCTTTTCCCTGATTAGAGTCCCTATTTCTCTCCTTGTTTCCCGTACCTGCCCTGTCGGATCCTCATTTATAATTCACCTTGCTGTGTCTATGTTTTGCCCTGTCGTGTCGTGTTTCCCTCAGATGCTGCGTGGTGAGCAGGTGTCTGAGTCTGCTAGGTTCAAGTGCCTTCCCGAGGCAACCTGCAGTTCTCGATCATGTCTCCAGTCTGTTCTCGTCTTTACGTGTAGTATTATGCTTTTTGTTTTGTAAAGTTTATTCTGGATTAAATACTCTGTTTTCGCCAAGTCGCTTTTGGGTCCTCATTCACCTGCATGACAGAAGGATCCGACCGAGGAATGGACCCAGCGACTACAGACGCTCGTAACACTGCCGTCGAGATCCAAGGAGCCATGCTCGGCAGACACGAGCAGGAATTGTCTGCTGCTCGCCATGCCGTGGAGAACCTGGCCGCTCAGGTTTCCGACCTCTCTGGACAGTTCCAGAGTCTTCGTCTCGTGCCACCTGTTACTTCCTGGCCTGCCGAGTCTCCAGAACCTAGGGTTAATAACCCACCTTGCTACTCCGGGCAGCCCACTGAGTGCCGCTCCTTTCTCACCCAGTGTGAGATTGTGTTCTCTCTCCAACCCAACACATACTCTAGAGAGAGAGCTCGGGTTGATTACGTCATTTCACTCCTTACTGGCCGGGCCCGAGAGTGGGGCACAGCTATCTGGGAGGCAAGGGCTGATTGTTCTAACAATTACCATAACTTTAAAGAGGAGATGATTCGGGTTTTTGACCGTTCAGTTTTTGGTGGGGAGGCTTCTAGGGTCCTGGCTTCCCTATGCCAAGGTGATCGATCCATAACGGATTACTCTATAGAGTTTCGTACTCTTGCTGCCTCTAGTGACTGGAACGAGCCGGCGCTGCTCGCTCGTTTTCTGGAGGGACTCCACACAGTGGTCAAAGATGAGATTCTCTCTCGGGAGGTTCCTTCCAGTGTGGACTCTTTGATTGCTCTCGCCATCCGCATAGAACGACGGGTAGATCTTCGTCACCAGGCTCGTGGAAGAGAGCTCGCATCAACGGTGTTTCCCTGCTCCGCATCGCAACCATCTCCCTCCTCTGGCTCTGAGACTGAGCCCATGCAGCTGGGAGGGATTCGCATCTCGACTAAGGAGAGGGAACGGAGGATCACCAACCGCCTGTGCCTCTATTGCGGATTTGATGGACATTTTGTTAATTCATGTCCAGTAAGAGGCCAGAGCCCATCAGTAAGCGGAGGGCTACTGGTGAGCGCTACTACTCAGGTCTCTTCATCTAGATCTTGTACTACTATGTCGGTCCATCTACGCTGGACCGGTTCGGGTGCTACATGCAGTGCCTTGATTGACTCTGGGGCTGAGGGTTGTTTCATGGACGAAGCATGGGTTCGGAAACATAACATTCCTTTCAGACAGTTAGACAAGCCTACGCCCATGTTTGCCTTAGATGGTAGTCATCTTCCCAGTATCAAATTTGAGACACTACCTTTAACTCTCACAGTATCTGGTAACCACAGTGAGACTATTTCTTTTTGATTTTTCGTTCACCTTTCACACCTGTTGTTTTGGGTCATCCCTGGCTAGTATGTCATAATCCTTCTATTAATTGGTCTTGTAATTCTATCCTATCCTGGAACGTATCTTGTCATGTGAAGTGCTTAATGTCTGCCATCCCCCCATTTCTTCTGTCCCCACTTCTCAGGAGGAACCTGGCGATTTGACAGGAGTGCCGGAGGAATATCATGATCTGCGCACGGTCTTCAGTCGGTCCCGAGCCAACTCCCTTCCTCCTCACCGGTCGTATGATTGTAGTATTGATCTCCTTCCGGGGACCACTCCTCCTCGGGGTAGACTATACTCTCTGTCGGCTCCCGAACGTAAGGCTCTCGAGGATTATTTATCTGTGTCTCTTGACGCCGGTACCATAGTGCCTTCTTCCTCTCCGGCCGGGGCGGGGTTCTTTTTGTTAAGAAGAAGGACGGTACTCTGCGCCCCTGCGTGGATTATCGAGGGCTGAATGACATAACGGTTAAGAATCGTTATCCGCTTCCCCTTATGTCATCAGCCTTCGAGATTCTGCAGGGAGCCAGGTGCTTTACTAAGTTGGACCTTCGTAACGCTTACCATCTCGTGCGCATCAGAGAGGGGGACGAGTGGAAAACGGCGTTTAACACTCCGTTAGGGCATTTTGAGTACCGGGTTCTGCCGTTTGGTCTCGCCAATGCGCCAGCTGTTTTTCAGGCATTAGTTAATGATGTTCTGAGAGACATGCTGAACATCTTTGTTTTTGTCTATCTTGACGATATCCTGATTTTTTCACCGTCACTCGAGATTCATGTTCAGCACGTTCGACGTGTTCTACAGCGCCTTTTAGAGAATTGTCTCTACGTAAAGGCTGAGAAGTGTTCTTTTCATGTCTCCTCCGTTACTTTTCTCGGTTCCGTTATTTCCGCTGATGGCATTCAGATGGATTCCGCTAAGGTCCAAGCTGTCAGTGATTGGCCCGTTCCAAGGTCACGTGTCGAGTTGCAGCGCTTTTTAGGTTTCGCTAATTTCTATCGGCGTTTCATTCGTAATTTCGGTCAAGTTGCTGCCCCTCTCACAGCTCTTACTTCTGTCAAGACGTGTTTTAAGTGGTCCGGTTCCGCCCAGGAGCTTTTGATCTTCTAAAAGAACGTTTTACGTCCGCTCCTATCCTCGTTACTCCTGACGTCACTAGACAATTCATTGTCGAGGTTGACGCTTCAGAGGTAGGCGTGGGAGCCATTCTATCCCAGCGCTTCCAGTCTGACGATAAGGTTCATCCTTGCGCTTATTTTTCTCATCGCCTGTCGCCATCTGAGCGCAACTATGATGTGGGTAACCGTGAACTGCTCGCCATCCGCTTAGCCCTAGGCGAATGGCGACAGTGGTTGGAGGGGGCGACCGTTCCTTTTGTCGTTTGGACAGACCATAAGAACCTTGAGTACATCCGTTCTGCCAAACGACTTAATGCCCGTCAAGCTCGTTGGGCGTTGTTTTTCGCTCGTTTCGAGTTTGTGATTTCTTACCGTCCGGGTAGCAAGAACACCAAGCCTGATGCCTTATCCCGTCTGTTTAGTTCTTCTGTGGCTTCTACTGATCCCGAGGGGATTCTTCCTTATGGGCGTGTTGTCGGGTTGACAGTCTGGGGAATTGAAAGACAGGTTAAGCAAGCACTCACGCACACTGCGTCGCCGCGCGCTTGTCCTAGTAACCTCCTTTTCGTTCCTGTTTCCACTCGTCTGGCTGTTCTTCAGTGGGGTCACTCTGCCAAGTTAGCTGGTCATCCCGGTGTTCGAGGCACTCTTGCGTCTATTCGCCAGCGATTTTGGTGGCCGACTCAGGAGCGTGACACGCGCCGTTTCGTGGCTGCTTGTTCGGACTGCGCGCAGACTAAGTCGGGTAACTCTCCTCCTGCCGGTCGTCTCAGACCGCTCCCCATTCCTTCTCGACCATGGTCTCACATCGCCCTAGACTTCATTACCGGTCTGCCTTTGTCTGCGGGGAAGACTGTGATTCTTACGGTTGTCGATAGGTTCTCTAAGGCGGCACATTTCATTCCCCTCGCTAAACTTCCTTCCGCTAAGGAGACGGCACAAATCATTATCGAGAATGTGTTCAGAATTCATGGCCTCCCGTTAGACGCCGTTTCAGACAGAGGCCCGCAATTCACGTCACAATTTTGGAGGGAGTTCTGTCGTTTGATTGGTGCGTCCGTCAGTCTCTCTTCCGGGTTTCATCCCCAGTCTAACGGTCAAGCAGAGAGGGCCAATCAGACGATTGGTCGCATACTACGCAGCCTTTCTTTCAGAAACCCTGCGTCTTGGGCAGAACAGCTCCCCTGGGCAGAATACGCTCACAACTCGCTTCCTTCGTCTGCTACCGGGTTATCTCCGTTTCAGAGTAGTCTGGGTTACCAGCCTCCTCTATTCTCTTCCCAGCTTGCCGAGTCCAGCGTTCCCTCCGCTCAAGCGTTTGTCCAACGTTGTGAGCGCACCTGGAGGAGGGTGAGGTCTGCACTTTGCCGCTACAGGGCACAGACTGTGAGAGCCGCCAATAAACGCAGGATTAAGAGTCCTAGGTATTGTTGCGGCCAGAGAGTGTGGCTTTCCACTCGCAACCTTCCTCTTACGACAGCTTCTCGTAAGTTGACTCCGCGGTTCATTGGTCCGTTCCGTGTCTCCCAGGTCGTCAATCCTGTCGCTGTGCGACTGCTTCTTCCGCGACATCTTCGTCGCGTCCATCCTGTCTTCCATGTCTCCTGTGTTAAGCCCTTTCTTCGCACCCCCGTTCGTCTTCCCTCCCCCTCCCGTCCTTGTCGAGAGCGCACCTATTTACAAGGTACATAAGATCATGGACATGCGTTCTCGGGGACGGGGTCACCAATACTTAGTGGATTGGGAGGGTTACGGTCCTGAGGAGAGGAGTTGGGTTCCGTCTCGGGACGTGCTGGACCGTTCACTCATTGATGATTTCCTCCGTTGCCGCCAGGATTCCTCCTCGAGTGCGCCAGGAGGCGCTCGGTGAGTGGGGGGGTACTGTCATGTTTTGTCATTTATTATCATGTCTTGTCCCTGTGCTTCCCATTCTATTCGTTTCCCTCTGCTGGTCTTATTAGGTTCTTTCCCTCTTTCTAGCCCTCTCTCTCCCCCTCCCTCTCTCACTCTCTCGCTCTCTCTTCTCTCTATCGTTCCTCCTCCCAGCTGTTCCTATTCCCCTAATCATCATTTAGTCTTCCCACACCTGTTCCCGATCCTTTTCCCTGATTAGAGTCCCTATTTCTCTCCTTGTTTCCCGTACCTGCCCTGTCGGATCCTCATTTATAATTCACCTTGCTGTGTCTATGTTTTGCCCTGTCGTGTCGTGTTTCCCTCAGATGCTGCGTGGTGAGCAGGTGTCTGAGTCTGCTAGGTTCAAGTGCCTTCCCGAGGCAACCTGCAGTTCTCGATCATGTCTCCAGTCTGTTCTCGTCTTTACGTGTAGTATTATGCTTTTTGTTTTGTAAAGTTTATTCTGGATTAAATACTCTGTTTTCGCCAAGTCGCTTTTGGGTCCTCATTCACCTGCATGACAGAGACAGGGGGACAGAGACAGAGAATGCTAAAGGAACCCTCTATTGCTCTCTAGTACAGGGAAGTGTGCTTCAATGTGTGCCTGTACACTTGTGCTCTCCACTTTCCTCCTTCTACAGCCGGATGGACAGTGTAGGCTACACCGTGGGGTCCATCAGTGACTGCCATTAAACTGTCATTGCTTTGAAGAACGAGAGCCTTTTTAATTGCCATGGATACTGTGGAGTGTAGGCTGGATGTTCAAAAATGTATTTTTCTCAAAACCCCCTTCACTTGTCCACTCTGTGGTGGTCTCCTCTCAGCGCTGTCCGGCCTTCATGCAGACTATTTTTTCTGATAGGAGTTCTTATTCATCATGATTACAGAAGGTCTGTTCACGACAAGGTGAGAACCATATGAACGTGGGATTGTACTCAGTCAAGTCCCAATTAGACGATCCCATAACCACCCTAAAGGTAAGTGTGTGTCTTGCATGCTGGCATGTCTTTTCCTGTGACAACTAACAGGGGTGTGTAGCCTGACACAAAACGATCAGCGCCGCAGAGGGAATCTGAAGTGAAGACATAATTCAATTACAGACCCCCCACCTGTTGCTGAATGTGTTAGTGTTATTATGATGGGTCAGGAAGCAAGGGCACTTCCCCTGCTCGCCAAAGCCTTTTGGCTTGTCTCTCCTGCTGTACTTACTCCTCAGCAAAACATTGACATTGGCTAAGCACTAAAACTGTGGAATAGGCAGGAGATTATCCTTCCCAAAACTCAGTGGGAAACAGACTAAACCTGCCTCTCTGGTTGTGTGAGGCCATGACAGAGGGCACACACAGAGCATGACAGAGGGCACACACAGAGCATGACAGAAGGCACACACAGAGCATGACAGAGGGCACACACAGAGCATGACAGAGGGCACACACAGAGCATGACAGAGTGCACACACAGAGCATGACAGAGTGCACATAGAGCATGACAGAGGGCACACACAGAGCATGACAGAGTGCACACACAGAGCATGACAGAGTGCACATACAGAGCATGACAGAGTGCGCACACAGAGCATGACAGAGGGCACACACAGAGCATGACAGAGGGCACACACAGAGCATGACAGAGGGCACACACAGAGCATGACAGAGGGCACACACAACATGACAGAGTGCACACACAGAGCATGACAGAGTACACACAGAGCATGGCAGAGGGCACACACAGAGAATGACAGAAGGCACACAGAGCATGACAGAGGGCACACACAACATGACAGAGGGCACACACAGAGCATGACAGAGTGCACACAGAGCATGACAGAGGGCACAGACAGAGCATGACAGAAGGCACTCACAGAGCATGACAGAGGGCACACACAGAGCATGACAGAGGGCACACACAGAGCATGACAGAGGGCACACACATAACATGACAGAGGGCACACACAGAGCATGACAGAGTGCACACAGAGCATGACAGAATGCACACACAGAGCATGACAGAAGGCACACACAGAGCATGACAGAGGGCACAGACAGAGCATGACAGAGAGCACACACAGAGCATGACAGAGGGCACACACAGAGCATGACAGCGTGCACACACAGAGCAGGACAGAGTGCACACAGAGCATGACAGAGGGCACACACAGAGCATGACAGAGTGCACATACAGAGCATGACAGAGTGCGCACACAGAGCATGACAGAGGGCACACACAGAGCATGACAGAGGGCACACACAGAGCATGACAGAGGGCACACACAGAGCATGACAGAGGGCACACACAACATGACAGAGTGCACACACAGAGCATGACAGAGGGCACACACAGAGCATGACAGAGGGCACACACAGAGCATGACAGAGGGCACACACAGAGCATGACAGAGGGCACACACAGAGCATGACAGAGTGCACACACAGAGCAGGACAGAGTGCACACAGAGCATGACAGAAGGCACACACAGAGCATGACAGAGTGCACACACAGAGCATGACAGAGTGCACACACAGAGCAAGACAGAGGGCACACACAGAGCATGACAGAGGGCACACACAGAGCATGACAGAGGGCACACACAGAGCATGACAGAAGGCACACACAGAGCATGACAGAAGGCACACACAGAGCATGACAGAAGGCACACACAGAACATGACAGAATGCACACACAGAGCATGACAGAGTGCACATACAGAGCATGACAGAGTGCACATACAGAGTTGAGCCATAAGGATGATGGTTTGGATATATCAGTACGGCTATCAACTCATTTGATACCCCATTCTCAACTCACTTGATACCCCATTCTCAACTCACTTGATACACCATTCTCAACTCACTTGATACCCCATTCTCAACTCACTTGACAACCAACTCTCAACACGTTTTTGTCATTAATTATTTGGACAAATCTGGATGTGGCGAAGGTGGTGCTTGAACTGGTGTGGTGATTTTCAAGCCCCGAATGACAAACGGTTTCAACTATATTCCTCAGCCACAAAGTCAAAACGTTCTACAGTATATCGTAAAAATGTATGGATTAAACAATAAATAAATTGGCCATGATAAACATGGGTGAAATTAACGGAAGGGAGGGGTTTGGTCGAAAATTTCTGCTTGCGTGAAGGAGACTTCGTGAAATAATTTTACTTCTGGATAACCAAGATTAGTGACATGGAGACTTCTTTAATCAAAACTGGTAAACAGGGACTAGTCCCTAGGATGTACAGGGACTAGTCCCTAGGATGTACAGGGACTAGTCCCTAGGATGTACAGGGGCTCGTCCCTAGGATGTACAGGAACTAGTCCCTAGGATGTACAGGGACTAGTCCCTAGGATGTACAGGGACTAGTCCCTAGGATGTACAGTGACTAGTCCCTAGGATGTACAGGGACTAGTCCCTAGGATGTACAGGGACTAGTCCCTAGGATGTACAGTGACTAGTCCCTAGGATGTACAGGGACTAGTCCCTAGGATGTACAGGGACTAGTCCCTAGGATGTACAGTGACTAGTCCCTAGGATGTACAGGGACTAGTCCCTAGGATGTACAGGGACTAGTCCCTAGGATGTACAGGAACTAGTCCCTAGGATGTACAGGGACTAGTCCCTAGGATGTACAGTGACTAGTCCCTAGGATGTACAGTGACTAGTCCCTAGGATGTACAGTGACTAGTCCCTAGGATGTACAGTGACTAGTCCCTAGGATGTAGGGGGACTAGTCCCTAGGATGTACAGGGACTAGTCCCTAGGATGTACAGGGACTAGTCCCTAGGATGTACAGTGACTAGTCCCTAGGATGTACAGTGACTAGTCCCTAGGATGTACAGTGACTAGTCCCTAGGATGTACAGGGACTAGTCCCTAGGATGTACAGGGACTAGTCCCTAGGATGTACAGGGACTAGTCCCTAGGATGTACAGTGACTAGTCCCTAGGATGTACAGTGACTAGTCCCTAGGATGTACAGTGACTAGTCCCTAGGATGTACAGGGACTAGTCCCTAGGATGTACAGGGACTAGTCCCTAGGATGTACAGTGACTAGTCCCTAGGATGTACAGTGACTAGTCCCTAGGATGTACAGGGACTAGTCCCTAGGATGTACAGGGACTAGTCCCTAGGATGTACAGGGACTAGTCCCTAGGATGTACAGGGACTAGTCCCTAGGATGTACAGTGACTAGTCCCTAGGATGTACAGGGACTAGTCCCTAGGATGTACAGGGACTAGTCCCTAGGATGTACAGGAACTAGTCCCTAGGATGTACAGGGACTAGTCCCTAGGATGTACAGGGACTAGTCCCTAGGATGTACAGTGACTAGTCCCTAGGATGTACAGTGACTAGTCCCTAGGATGTACAGGGACTAGTCCCTAGGATGTACAGGGACTAGTCCCTAGGATGTACAGTGACTAGTCCCTAGGATGTACAGTGACTAGTCCCTAGGATGTACAGGGACTAGTCCCTAGGATGTACAGGGACTAGTCCCTAGGATGTACAGGGACTAGTCCCTAGGATGTACAGGGACTAGTACCTAGGATGTACAGGAATTAGTCCCTAGGATGTCTGGGAGATTAACTTGGGGCCCCTCAGGAGTTTGTCTGTCCTGGTTTTACATGTGAGTATCAGGTCACTGTGATTCTTCTGACTACCTATGTTGGACCTACAATACATGGCCAAAGGTATGTGGACACCTGCTCATCGAACATCTTATTCCAAAATCATGGGCATTAATATGGAGCTGGTCCTCCCTCTGCTTCTATAACAGACTCCACTCTTCTGGGAAGGCGTTCCACTAGATGTTGTAACATTGTTGTGGGGACTTACTTCCATTCAGCCACAAGAGCATTAGTGAGATCGGGCACTGATGTTGGGCGAATAGGCTTCGCTAGCAGTTGATGTTCCAATTCGTTCTAAAGGTGTTCGATGGGGTTGAGGTCAGGGCTCTGTGCAGGCCAGTCAAATACTTCCACACCAGTCTCGACAAACCATTTCTGTATGGACTTGCTTTGTACATGGGGCATTGTTAGGCTGAAACAGGAAATGGCCTTCCCCAAACTGTTGCCACAAAGTTGAAAGCACAGAATTGTCTAGAATGTCATTGTATGCTGTATCGTTAAGATTTCCCTTCACTGGAACTAAGGGGCCTAGCCCAAACCATGAAAAACAGCCCCAGACCATTATTCATCCACCACCAAACTTTACCGTTGGCACTATGCATTCGGGCAGGTAGTGTTCTCCAGATTTGTCCAGATTTGTCCGTCGGACTGCTAGATGGTGAAGCGGGATTCATCCCTCCGGAAAACGCATTTCCACTGCTCTAGAGTCCAATGGCAGCAAGCTTTACCCCACTCCTGCCAATGCTTGCCATTGCACATGGTGATCTTAGGCTTGTGTGCGGCTGCTCTGCCATGGAAGCCCATTTCATGAAGCTCCAGCCGAACAGTTATTGTGCTGACGTTGCTTCCAGAGGCAGTTTGGAACTCGGTATTTAGTGCTGGAACCGATGAAAGTCGTTTTTTACTCACTTCAGCACTCGGCGGTCCCATTCTGTGAGCTCGTGTGGCCAACCACTTCGTGGCTGAGCTGTTGTTGCTCATAGACGTTTCCACTTCACAATAACAGCACTTACAGTTTCCCGGGACAGCTGTAGCAGGGCAGAAATTTTACAAACTGACTTGTTGGAAAGGTGGCATCCTATGACGGTGCCACATTGAATGTCACTGAGCTCTTCTATAAGGCCATTCTACTGCCAATGTTTGTCTATAGAGATTGCATGGCTGGAGACTGACTTAGAATGACACTTTAGGTCAGGGATCATCAACCAGATTCAATCTACAAATAATTTGTAGACTTCAATGGCCACAAGAAGACCAAACATATATAATATTAAAACATAATAACTTCAAACCGTGCTTACATCTGCATATGATCACATACTGTATATCTCTCTATTATGCGTTGGAACAGATTTTCAAAATGAAAATCCCTAGGAGCTCATTTGCTGGTGTTTTTACAGTCTTTTCTATCCAACAATACATTATTTTGCTCAGAATAAAGATGGGAAACACTGCTCTAGGTCATGGGCCACAACTAGGCATGTTTATGACAACATCCCAAACTATCTCATCGGAGGCCTAGATACTGTTACCGTGAACTATTTATTCTATTTCTATGACTCCTTTAGAAGATAGAACCCTGTCCAAATCTATCCCAGCTTTGCCCTCTTCTCCTTCACTTCCTGGAGCTGAGCTCAGCACTGATAGGCCAGTCCGGGCGTCGTGTACTCTGACCCTGGGAGCGGATGAGGAAGTGTCAGCGGGCCGCCTGAGCCGGCTGGACTCAGTAGTGGCCTGACCCGGGGAGCAGTGAGCCAGTAATCCAGGTTCATCTCCGCTCCAGGCCCTCTCTGTATCTACCTCCCTTCGTACATGTGTTTCCTGTTGTTGTCGCCCAGAGCAGCCCCCCTCTGTGACAGCACAGGGTCCTTTCCTGGTGCTTTGTTAGGGATCGCCCTGGGAATGGTTTCAATTTAGGTGTGTTTGACAGAGGCCCCTGTCTGTGTGGTGTGTGCCACTGCTGATACCGTCAAGCCTCGTAAAAACTGGCCCCATTTTATACCCGTCCTCCCCTCTGAGGACATTTAGAGGCTGCGGGGAACTTAGCAATGAGCTGGGTTCTCTATAACTGTTGTGGAGATGATGTGTGTTTGTGTGCATGTAAAAAGTGTGTGTGTGTTTTTGTGTTTTGTCTAGCGTGATACAATCCATGCAGGAGACATTGAAATGGACAGCACCAAAGCCCTGGGATAGGAAACAGTGGAAAAGTTGGTTATATTTTTACCTAATTATCCTTATGAGATTCAGAGACCAGGTTGACTTGGTTTCTCTTCCTCAGACTTTATTTTATCTGTACATCATTTTATGAGCCAGCCAAACGTCACAAAAGT
Organism: Oncorhynchus gorbuscha; assembly: GCF_021184085.1. NCBI lineage: Eukaryota > Metazoa > Chordata > Actinopteri > Salmoniformes > Salmonidae > Oncorhynchus > Oncorhynchus gorbuscha. The sequence goes on from NC_060180.1 coordinate 23,717,590, forward strand.
ATGAGAGTTTTATAGGAGGCAGCTTTCTGCTATTTCAAACTCTCAAATCATCTGCTTCTCTGGGCTTATTCCTCTGAGGGGAAACCAGCAGAGGAGATGTTTTGTTCAGTCCGATCGAAACGATACTAAAAACCACACGCTGTTTCTTAATAGCGTTTTTCTTTTTTAGCTCTCAGGGCCCTGTGTTGCACGAATGTTTTCCATCAGGGAACTGCGCTAATTTACGATACGGTGCAAAAGAATTGTCAGCTCAGCGTTTTTATTCCTCACCCCCCCCCCCCTCCCTCCTCCTTTCCCCCTCGCCTGACACTGCATGTATGTGCCAGTGTTCCACAATCTTCCCTGTGACATCACAGTGGCTCATCTCGTTAAAAGTCAAAACATTCCCAGAGAGGCGACGAGGCTTGGAGGCCTGGTGGAATGGCTTCCATATGGGATGCATATCCCTGACTCCCCCATGGGGGACTGACTAGGCCTGGGTCTGGTTGATGGGGGATGGGGACTTGAGAGACATGAAGAAGGGGAACGAGAGAGGGGCCTTCGCAGCTTATCTCAACAATCTACTCTCATCTACTTTGGCAGGAGTTTTGATCCCACAGCGTAGACGTTCTTCCAAATCTGTTCTTTCATCATCTCATATCCACAACGAAGATTGGATTCATCGGATCCCCCCTCACTCCAGCATGCACACGCACACACTTATTTTAATTCAATTCAATTCAAGGGGTTTTATTAGCATGGGAAACATATGTTAACATTGCCAAAGCAAGTGAAGTAGATAACATACAAAAGTGAAATAAACAATAAAAATGAACAGTGAACATTACACTCCAAAAGTATAAAGACATTACAAATGTCATATAATGTGTATATATACAGTGTTGTAACGATGTACAAATGGTTACAAAAGGGAAAATAAATAAGCATAAGTATGGGTTGCAATTACAATGCCGTTTGTTCTTCACTGGTTGACCTTTTTGTTGTGGCAACAGGTCACAAACCTTGCTGCTGTAATGGCACACTGTGGTTTGATTTCGATTTTTTTGTGGATTTGTGTAATCTGAGGTAAATATGTGTCTCTAATATGGTCATACATTGGGCAGGAGGTTAGGAAGTGCAGCTCAGTTTCCACCTCATTCTGTGGGCAGTGTGCACATAGCCTGTCTTCTCTTGAGAGCCAGGTCTGCCTACAGCAGCCTTTCTCAATAGCAAGGCTATGCTCACTGTGTCTGTACATAGTCAAAGCTTTCCTTAAATTTGTGTCAGTCACAGTGGTCAAGTATTCTGCCACTGTGTACTCTCTATTTAGGGCCAAATAGCATTCTAGTTTGCGCAGTTTTTGTTAATTCTTTCCAATGTGTCAAGTAATTATCTTTTTGTTTTCTTATGATTTGGTTGGGCCTAACTGTGTTGCTGTCCTGGGGCTCTGTGGGGTGTGTTTGTGTTTGTGAACAGAGCCCCAGGACCAGCTTGCTTAAGGGACTCTTCTCCAGGTTAATCTCTTTGTAGGTGATGGCTTTGTTATGGAAGGTTTGGGAATCACTTCCTTTTAGGTGGTTGTAGAATTTAACGTCTCTTTTCTGAATTTTTATAATTTGTAGGAATCGGCCTAATTCTGCTCTGCATGCATTATTTGGTGTTCTACGTTGTATACAGAGGATATTTTTTTGCAGAATTCTGCATGCATGGTCTCAATTTGGTGTTTGTCCCATTTTGTGAATTATTGGTTGTTAAGCGGACCCCAGACCTTACTACCATAAAGGGCAATGGGTTCTATAACGGATTCAAGTATTTTTAGCCAGATCCTAATTGGTATGTCGAATTTGATGTTCCTTTTGATGGCCTAGAATGCCCTTCTTGCCTTGTCTCTCAGATTGTTCACAGCTTTGAGGAAGTTACCTGTGGCACTGATGTTTAGGCCAAGGTATTTATAGTTTTTTGTGTGCTCTAGGGCAACTGTGTCTAGATTGAATTTGTATTTGTGGTCCTGGCGGCTGGAACTTTTTGGAACATCTTATTTTTGGTCTGACTGAGATTTACTGTCAGGGCCCAATGTCACGATTGTCATGAGAAGAAGTGGACCAAAGCGCAGCGTGGTACGTGGTCGTTCTATTTATTTTATAATGAACACCGACAACAACAAAACAAAATATGAACGTGACGTTCTGCAGGGCAAAATAACAACCAATGCAAAAATAAGATCCCACCAATGAAAGAGGGAAAAAGGACTGCCTAAGTATGATTCCCAATCAGAGACAACAATAGACAATCTGGACCCTCTATCCGCCGCCATTTTAGCAACCCCTATTACCAGCCTGTTCAACCTCTCTTTCATATCGTCTGAGATCCCCAAGGATTGGAAAGCTGCCGCAGGCATCCCCCTCTTCAAAGGGGGAGACACCCTGAACCCAAACTGTTACAGACCTATATCCATCCTGCCCTGCATATCTAAGGTCTTCGAAAGCCAAGTCAACAAACAGGTCCACTGACCATCTCGAATTCCACCGTACCTTCTCAGCTGTGCAATCTGGTTTCCGAGCCGGTCACAGGTGCACCTCAGCCACGCTCAAGGTACTAAACGATATCATAACCGTCATTGATAAAAGACAGTACTGTGCAGCCGTCTTCATCGACCTGGCCAAGGCTTTCGACTCTGTCTATCACCATATTCTTATCGGCAGACTCAATAGCCTCGGTTTTTCTGATGACTGCCTTGCCTGGTTCACCAACTACTTTGCAGACAGAGTTCAGTGTGTCAAATCGGAGGGCATGCTGTCCGGTCCTCTGGCAGTCTCTATGGGGGGGCTGACTCTTTTCTCTGTATATATCAATGATGTTGCTCTTGCTGCGGGCGATTCCCTGATCCACCTCTACACAGACGACACCATTCTGGATACTTCCGGCCCGTCCTTGGACACTGTGCTATCTAACCTCCAAACGAGCTTCAATGCCATACAACACTCCTTCCATGGCCCCCAACTGCTCTTAAACACTAGTAAAACCAAATGCATGCTTTTCAACCGTTCGCTGACTGCACCCGCACGCCTGACCAGCATCACCACCCTGGATGGTTCCGACCTTGAATATGTGGACATCTATAAGTACCTAGGTGTCTGGCTAGACTGTAAACTCTCCTTCCAGACTCATATCAAACATCTCCAATCTAAAATCAAATCTAGAGTCTGCTTTCTATTCCGCAACAAAGCCTCCTTCACTCACGCCGCCAAACTTACCCTAGTAAAACTAGCTAGCACCAGGCTGGGAAAACTGAATCTCCAATAGGTAAGCAGCTTGGTTTGAAGAAATAAACTGTGGGAGCAATTATTAGGAAATGGAAGACATACAAGACCACTGATAATCTCCCTCGATCTGGGGCTCCACGCAAGATCTCACCCCGTGGGGTCAAAATGATCACAAGAACGGTGAGCAAAAATCCCAGAACCACACGGGGGGACCTTGTGAATGACCTGCAGGGAGCTGGGACCAAAGTAACAAAGCCTACCATCAGTAACACACTACGCCGCAAGGGACTTAAATCCTGCAGTGCCAGACGTGTCCCCCCACCTTAAGCCAGTACATGTCCAGGCCTGTCTGAAGTTTGCTAGAGAGTATTTGGATGGTCCAGAAGAAGATTGGGAGAATGTCATATGGTCAGATGAAACCAAAATCTAACTTTATGGTAAAAACTCAACTTGTCGTGTTTGGAGGACAAAGAATGCTGAGTTGCATCCAAAGAACACCATACCTACTGTGCAGCATGGGGGTGGAAACATCATGCTTTGGGGCTGTTTTTCTGCAAAGGGACCAGGACGAATGATCCGTGTAAAGGAAAGAATGAATGGGGCCATGTATCATGAGATTTTGAGTGAAAACCTCCTTCCATCAGCAAGGGCATTGAAGATGAAACATGGCAATGATCCCAAACACATCGCCCGGGCAACAAAGGAGTGGCTTCGTAAGAAGCATTCCAAGGTCCTTGAGTGGCCTAACCAGTCTCCAGATCTCAACCCCATAGAAAATCTTTGGAGGGAGTTGAAAGTCTGTGTTGCCCAGCAACAGCCCCAAAACATCACTGCTTTAGAGGATATCTGCATGGAGGAATGGGCCAAAATACCAGCAACAGTGTGTGAAAACCTTGTGAAGACTTACAGAAAACGTTTGACCTCTGTCATTGCCAATAAAGGGTATATAACAAAGTATTGAGATACATTTTTGTTATTGACCAAATACTTATTTTCCACCATGATTTGCAAATAAATTCATTAAAAATCCTACAATGTGATTTTCTGGATTTTTTTCCTCATTTTATCTGTCATAATTGAAGTGTACCTATGATTAAAATTACAGGCCTCTCTCATCTTTTTAAGTGGGAGAACTTGCACAATTGGTGGCTGACTAAATACTTTTTTGCCCCACTGTATATGTTGAGGATTGGGCTTAAGCTGCATCCCTGTCTCACCCCACAGCCCTGTGGAAAGAAACGTGTGTGTTTTTTGCCTATTTTAAACACACACTTGTTGTTTGTGTACAAGGATTTTGTAATGTTGTATGTTTTCCCCCAACACCACTTTCCATCAATTTGTATAGCAGACCCTCATGCTAAATTGAGTCGAAGGCTTTTTTGAAATCAACAAAGCATGAGAAGACTTTGCCTTTGTTTTGTTCTCTCTCCCTCTCCCTCTCCCTCTCCCTCTCCCTCTCCCTCTCCCTCTCCCTCCCTCTCCTCTCCCCTCTCCCTCTCCCTCTCCCTCTCCCTCTCCCTCTCCCTCTCCCCCTCCCCCTGTCTCAGCAAAACAAAGAAACTGGATCCCTGGCTGTACCGCTCTCCATCTAGCCGACCACAGGTTTGGTTTGGCAGGCGTCCAGCCAGCTGCCTCACACGCTGTAGCATGGGAACATCCTGCCTGCTACAGAGGGATCCACTTCAACCCTGTATACAGTGCATACACAAACACACGCCTGGGCAGGCACACGTATAGACACATTCTCATACACAGACATGCACAAAACGACATGCAAGCCCCATCTCTCTCACACACACACACACACACACACACACACACACACACACACACACACACACACACACACACACACACACACACACACACACACACACACACACACACACACACACACACACACACACACACACACACACACACACACACACACACACACACAGCCCAGTGGTCCTCCCTCTTGAGCTTTGATTTGTGGGCCTATAGTTTGAATAAAGGGGGCCCACAGAGGGAGGGAGGTCTGTGAGTATATGAGTGCACACGCATGTGTGTGTTTGTGTGTTTTCACACGCTTATGTGTGTTTTTGTGTGTGAGGAACAGAAAAGAGCATGTCTGGGGCCAGTGTTCGAAGATGCTTATACAATAGATGCCATGGAAGCTAGAAGCTGCCTCTGGGTCATTGTTTAGTGGTCTTGTTATTGTTCCCATTAATCATAGTTAATGTAGGTTTTAATCCTTCCTCTGCTGCTCTGATTATAAACTGGGGGGTCAGCAGACTAAATTCAGTGAAGACAGTGAAAAGAGTTACCGGCCGCCACTCCTCAACTCTGACCCCACACCATTGTTCTCCTAATTGATAACTGTTGATTGGTGGACATTTTTTCAAACATGGGATACCGTGGTCTGATCAAAGGATCCCCTCAATTAATCTTTCAGACTGCATGTCAGATTAATACATTCTTGGGCGCTATTACTAAACATTGTAAAGAAAGAGAGGGATTGGGGGCTGGGGGGGGTTTGACCCTCAGCTGACCTGGGGGTTGGAGAAAAAGGTCTGTAATCAAGAGGACTTAACCATATTTTCTTTCCTCCCCTAAAAGAGCTCCTTGTCTCCAAAAAGAGTGGGAGAAAAAAAAACTCATGCAGTTTTTAAACATCAATATTGTTCCATCGGTTGGACACGGAGAAGTGTAAGTCACATACATCTGGATTTTTCCCAGGCTGTGTAAATTAATCCTCTTTGAGCCGGGCCCTGTGTTCACGGGTAAACTGAACCCATGTCCCTGAGGCAGGAACATGTTCAATCAAGTAGAAAAAGAAGGTAAAATAACGAGCAGGGTGTGTGCACCTGCTTGGCAGCAGTGAGGTGGGAGGATAGAGGAGAATAGGGGGTGTGGGGGTGAGGTAGAGGTAGAGGTACTAACCGACTATGTCAGTCTTCAGGCACAATCAGCTCCCGCCTGGACAATCAGTGGGGGAGATGAGGCGTAAGAGAGAGGAGGGCCGGATTATGAATGAAAGGATAGAGGTGATAGCAACGTTGGGTCCTCGGTGAGGCTCTGTTTGTGTTCTCTATGGCTGTGGCACGCTCGGTCAACCACATTTGCCGGGAGGAGGGGGAGTAGGGCATGGGCAACGAACCCGGTTCATTTCCATTGGGTTCACTTCACGTCCACCTGAGAGGCCCGAACGGCCAGGTGAAGTTACGAGAATAGAGATAACGTTTTTGCATCAAACAAACTCATGCCCAAGGAGACAGATACCATAAATAGAGCTTCATATGCAAGCAGAGAGAGTGAGTTTGAAAAGGAAAGAAAGTCAACCAGAAATGGAGGAATAATGTGTGATAAAGAAAACAAATTGAGAAGACAGGATGATATAATTAGGAAGAAAAAGGGAAAGAGTGCGAGAGACATAGGGAGAGAGAGGACGGCACCAGGGGCAGGAGGGATGCGAGATAATTCAAGCTCTCCTGTATGAACATAGACCTGCATAGAAACCACCACCGTGCTGTACAGAAACCCAGCCTAAAACCCCAAACAGCAAGCAATGCAGGTATAGAAGCACGGTGGCTAGGAAAAACTCCAGGCTATGAGGGTAGTCCTCTTCTGGCTGTGCCGGGTGGAGATTATAACAGAACATGGCCAAGATGTTCAAATGTTCATAAATGACCAGCAGGGTCAAATAATAATAATCACAGTGGTTGTAGAGGGTGCAACAGGTCAACACCTCAGGAGTAAATGTCAGTTGGCTTTTCATAGCCGATCATTCAGAGTATCCCTACCGCTCCTGCTGTCTCTAGAGCGTTGAAAACAGCAGGTCTGGGACAGGTAGCACATTGCCTGCATTGCTTGCTGTTGGGGTTTTAGGCTGGGTTTCTGTACAGCACTTTGAGATATCAGCTGATGAGGGGTCGGGAGACACTGTCGCCCAGTCCGACGATACCCCCGGACAGGGCCAAACACGCAGGATATAACCCAACCCACTTTGCCAAAGCACAGCCCCCACAGCCATAGAGGGATATCTCCAACCACCAACTTACCATCCTGAGACAAGGCCGAGTACAGCCCACAAAGATCTCCCCCATGGCACAACCCAAGAGGGGGCGCCAACCCAGACAGGAAGATCATGTCAGCGACTCAAACCACTCAAGTGATGCACCGCTCCTAGGGATGGCATGGAAGAGCCCCAGTAAGCCAGTGACTCAGCCCCTGTAATAGGGTTTGAGGCAGAGAATCCCAGTGGAGAGAGGGGAACTGGCCAGGCAGAGACAGCAAGGGCGGTTCATTGCTCCGGTGCCTTTCCGTTCACCTTCACACTCCTGGGCCAGACTACACTCAATCATAGGACCTACTGAAGAGATGAGTCTTCAATAAAGACCTAACGGTTGAGACTGAGTCTGCATCTCTCACATGGGTAGGCAGACCATTCTATAAAAACGGAGCTCTATAGGAGAAAGCCCTGCCTCCATCTGTTTGCTTAGAAATTCTAGGGACAGTAAGGAGGCCTGCGACTTGTGACAGTAGCGTATGTGTAGGTATGTACAGCTGGGCCAAATCGGAAAGGTAGGTAGAAGCATGCCCATGTAATGCTTTGGAGGATGGCAGTAAAACCTTGAAATCAGCCCTTGCCTTAACAGGAAGCCAGTGTAGAGAGGCTAGCACTGGAGTAATATGATCAAATTATTATTATTATACATATTTTTTGGTTCTAGTCAAGATTCTAGCAGCCGTGTTCAGCACTAACTGAAGTTTATTTATTGCTTTATCCGGATAGCCGGATGCACAATCGAGAGCATCCTGTCGGGCTGTATCACCGCCTGGTACGGCAACTGCTCCGCCCACAACCGTAAGGCTCTCCAGAGGGTAGTGAGATCTGCGCAACGCATCACCGGGGGCAAACTACCTGTCCTCCAGGACACCTACACCACCCGATGTTACAAGAAGGTCATAAAGATCATCAAGGACAACAACCACCCGAGTTCACCCCGCTATCATCCAGAAGGCGAGGTCAGTACAGGTGCATCAAAGCTGGGGCCGAGAGACTGAAAAACAGCTTCTATCTCAAGGCCATCAGACTGTTAAACAGCAACGACTAACATTGAGTGGCTGCTGCCAACACACTGACTCAACTCCAGCCACTTTAATAATGGGAATTGATGGGAAATTATGTAAAATATATCACTAGCCACTTTAAACAATGCTACCTAATATAATATAATATAATATAATATAATATAATATAATATAATATAATATAATATAATATAATGTTTGCATACCCTACATTATTCATCTCATATGTATACGTATATACTGTACTCTATATCATCTACTGCATCTTTATGTAATACATGTATCACTAGCCACTTTAACTATGCCACTTTGTTTACATACTCATCTCATATGTATATACTGTACTCGATACCATCTACTGTATCTTGCCTATGCTGCTCTGTACCATCACTCATTCATATATCTTTATGTACATATTCTTTATCCCCTTACACTTGTGTATAAGACAGTAGTTTTGGAATTGTTAGTTAGATTACTTGTTGGTTATTACTGCATTGTCGGAACTAGAAGCACAAGCATTTTGCTACACTCGCATTAACATCTGCTAACCATGTGTATGTGACAAATAACATTTGATTTGATTTGATTTGAAGTAGAGCATGCAGTAGTCTAACCTAGAAGTGACAAAAGCATTTTTCTGCATCATTTTTAGAGAGAAAGTTAGATTTTTGCAATATTACGTAGATGGGAAAAAAGGTATCCTTGAAACAGTTTTGATATGTTCGTAAAGATTAAATGTCAGATTCAACAGAAGATCTATTTGTTTCTTGGGACCTGGAACTAGTATCTCTGTTTTGTCCGAGTTTAAAGTAGAACATTTGCCTCCATCCACTTAATTTTGTCTGAAACACAGGCTTCCAGGGAGGGCAATTTTGGGGCTTCACCATGTTTCATTGAAATGTACAGCTGTGTGTCGTCCACATAGCAGTGAAAGTTAACATTATGTTTCCAAATGACATCACCAAGAGGTAAAATATATAGTGAAAACAATAGTGTTCCTAAAACGGAGCCTTGAGGAACACCGAAATGTACAGTTGATTTGTCAGAGGACAAACCATCCACAGAGAGAAACTGATATCGTTCCGACAGATAAGATCTAAAAAAAGGCCAGAACTTGTCCATGTAGACCAATTTGGGTTTGAAATCTCTCAAAAAGAATATGGTGAATGATGGTATCAAAAGCAGCACTAAGGTCTAGGAGTATGAGGACAGATGCAGAGCCTCGGTCTGACTCCATTAAAAAGTAATTTACCACCTTCTCAAGTGCATTCTCAGTCCTAGGTAGAGTTATTAAAGTGATTATGCACAGATGATAACAACAGATAGTAGCAGTGGTGTAAAAGAGGGGGGGGGGGTGCAAATACTCTGGGTAGCCATTTGATTAGAAGTCTTATGGCTTGGGGGGTAGAAGCTGTTTAGTAGCCTCTTGGACCTAGACTTGGCGCTCCCGTACCGCTTGCCGTGCGGTAGCAAAGAGAAAAGTCTATGACTAGGGTGGCTGGAGTCTTTGACAATTTTTAGCGCCTTCCTCTGACACCGCCTGGTGTAGAGGTCCTGGATGTCAGGAAGCTTCGCCCTGGTGATGTACTGGGCCGTATACACTACCCTCTGTAGTGCCTTGCGGTCGGAGGCCGAGCAGTTGCCATACCAGGCAGTGATGCAACCATGCTCTTGATGGTGCAGCAAAATAACCTATTGAGGATGCCAAGTAATTTCTGTCTCCTGAGGGGGAATAGGCTTTGTCGTGCCCTCTTCACGACTGTCTTAGTGTGTTTGGACCATGATAGTTTGTTGGTGATCAGGCCTACCACTGTTGTGTCATCTGCAAACTTGATGATGGTGTTGGAATCGTGTCTGGCCATGTAGTCATGAGTGAACAGGAGGGGACTGAGCACCCACCCCTGAGGGCCCCCCGTGTGTGTTGTTACCTACCTTTACCACCTGGAAGTCCAGGATCCAGTTGCAGAGGAGGTGTTTAGTCTCAGGGTCCTTAACTTAGTGATGAGCTTTGATGACACTATGGTGTTGAACGCTGAGCTGTAGTCAATGAATAACATTCTCACATAGGTGTTCCATTTGTCCAGGTGGGAAAGGGCATTGTTGACTGCAATAGAGATTGCCTCATCTGTGGATCTGTTGGGGTGGGTCTAGTTTCTTGGATAATGGTGTTGATGTGAGCTGTGATCAGCCTTTCAAAGCACTTCATGGCTACGGACATGAGTGCTATGTATCAGTAGTCATTTAGAAAGGTTACCTTAGTGTTCTTGGGCACAGAGACTATGGTGGACTGCTTGAAACATGTTGGTATTACACACTCAATCAGGGACAAGTTGAAAATGTCAGTGAAGACACTTGCCAGTAGATCAGAGCATGCTCAAAGTACATGTCCTGGTAATACGTCTGGCCCTGCGGTCTTGTGAATGTTGACCTGTGTAAAAGTCTGCCTCACATCGGCAACGGAGAGCGTGATCACACAGTCATCCGGAACAGCTGATGCTCTCATGCATGCTCCAGTGTTAATTGCCTTGAAGCGAGCATAGAACTAATTTAGCTCATCTGGTAGGCTTGTGTCACTGGGCAGCTTGCAGCTGTGCTTCCCTTTGTAGTCTGTAATAGTTGCAAGCCCTGCCACATCCGACGATACGATCCAATCTAGTACAATCTAGTACGATCCAATCTAAATGTCCATTGCTCATGTTTCTTGGCCCAAGCAAGTCTCTTCTTATTATTGGTGTCCTTTAGTAGTGGCGTCTTTGCAGCAATTTGACCATGAATGCCTGATACACGCAGTCTCCTCTGTACAGTTGATGTTGAGATGTGTCTGTCACTCGAACTCTGTGAAGCATTTATTTGGGATGCAATCTGAGGTGCAATCTGAGATGCAATCTGAGGTGCAGCAGAGGTAACTCTGGGTCTTCCTTTCCTGTGGAGGTCCTCATGAGAGCCAGTTTCATCATGGGGCTTGATGGTTTTTGCGAGTGCACAAAGTTCTTGAAATGTTCCGTATTGACTGACCTTCATGCCTTATAGTAATGATGGGCTGTCGTTTCTCTTTGCTTATTTTGAGCTGTTCTTGCCATAATATGGACTTGGTATTTTACCAAATAGGGCTCTCTTCTGTATACCCTCCCTACCTTGTCACAACACAACTGATTGCCTCAAACGCATTAAGGAGGAAAGAAATTCCACAATGTTTCTTTTAACAAGGCACATGGTCGTCATAGACCAAGGCACAGCGTGGTAAGCGTACATACTTCTTTAATGAAAGAACGAACACAGAACAAACTATACAAAAACAACAAAACGAACCGTGCCGCTAATATGGCTAGTGCAGACAGGCAACTAAACATAGAATAAGAACCCACAAAATACCCAAGGAATATGGCTACCTAAATATGGTCCCCAATCAGAGACAACGATAAACAGCTACCTCTGATTGAGAACCAATCTAGGCAACCATAGACATATAAACACCTAGACTTGCAAAACCCCCTAGATATACAAAAACCCCTAGACAATACAAAAACTAAACAAACCACCCTCGTCACACCCTGACCTAACCAAAATAAATAAATACAACAAAGATACCTAAGGTCAGGGCGTGACAGCACACCTGTTAATTGAAATGCATTCCAGGTGACTACCTCATGAACCTAGTTGAGAGAATGCCAAGAGTGTACAAAGCTGTCATCAAGGAAAAGGGTGGCTACTTTGAAGAATCTCAAATATAAAGAATATTTTGATTTCAGTAACACTTTTTTGGATACTACATGATTGCAAATGTGTTATTTCATAGATTTGATGTCTTCGCTATTATTCTACAATGTAGAAAATATAAAAAATGAACAAAAACCATTGATTGAGTAGGTGTGTCCAAACATTTGACTGGTACTGTACATTGGAGGCTCAATAATCTAGGAAGACACTGATTTTACCAGAGGCACCAATCTCATCATGACCTGCTACTGATATCTTTAAGTTATATTTAGTACAACATTTCCACATCTGTTCTGAGTTACCAGTTAGAGCTCCCTCAGGGAGGAACCCTGTGTGAATGAGGGGTACGGGGCAAGGGGGATGGAATTATTTAGGCCCATGTGTGATACAAAAGCAATATATAACAGGACCTGCTTTCTGCAGCACCGGGGCCAAGGGAGCGATGTCACTTCCTGTTCAACCCTGACAATCATTAAGAAGTGGACGATTTCCTGCATCTCGAAGAAGGCCTCGGCCTTCTCTCTTGAGAGATGAGGGGTGGAGAAGTGTAGCATGGGTCGGGGCTGTAGGCCAGGTCAAGGGGGAGCTGGGGACATAAGACTCTATAAAATCTGGGCCCGTATTCATAGTCTGTCTCAGAAAAGGAGTGCTGATGTAGGACTTGATTCTAGATCAGCACTCCTACTCTGAGATGCTTTATGAACATGGACCCTTGTGCAAAATCTAGATCATGACTCCTGAACCTAGATCGGCACTCCTACTCTGAGACACTTTATGAACATCTACTGTATGGCATGACTCCTGAACATTTGTCGAGAGTACAGGCTACAGTTGCTCTTTGTGACTGTAGTGAAATCAGTGACGTTGGGTAACATCTAAGGAACTGAGTTACTCCTAAGTCATCATCTCCAATATTGTGCCCTTCCATTATAGAGCTTTGCTTTGGTATTTATATTGTGGATTGTGTTTCTGTGTGTGAACGGAAGGTCTACAATAACATGAGCAAATAAGCCTATGTATTGAATACATTGAATTGAATGGCGATGATACCGGTGAATGAAGCCTGCACGCACTGTGCTTATTTTTTATTCGATTTCTTATCAGGAATAATATGAAATTGTTGAAATTGTAATTGTTTGGAGAAATATTCATTAAGGAAGAGTAATTGCCCATAATTCGCCACCTTTGGATAGTTGTATTTGCAATTTTGATCATCATTAGTGACTACAAGCAAATGTAAAGACTGTCTAACTTTCTGTTTTGTCTGCTTGGACTCAAGAGGTAAATATGGTTGCATTTATCTTTTTGCAGGCAGTCGTGTTCTTTTGATGACTGTATTTGCAAGTTTGACGGTATAATATAGTTTTGATGACTGTATTTAAAACTTTACTGGGTCCTGGAAGTGGCGTATCCACCACTGTCCATGATCCTGCAGAACCCTGATGGACTTCACTATGACGCAGAGGCTTCGTTTTCTGGCAGAAACCAGGACACTGGCAAACAGTATTAGAGTAGCCTGTGAAGTACGGCTATGCAGCAAAGCTTGAGTAATGTCAGTGTTCTGATCTGTAATGTACAGTGTTGTTGGGAGTGTGTGCAGTTGGTGGAGGGGGGTACAGCAGTGTGTATTGGTGGTGGTGGTGGTGGTGGTGTTGGGGAGGGGGTTCGCCAGCTCTCGCCTCACTCCGTTTGCTGTTGAAACCCAGCTGGAATGAAGACTACATTGTCGCTGTTTTGAAGAACCCGCATCATGGGGGTTCAAATCTACATTTCCCTCATGCATTCTCCTCCCCATCCAATCTTTTGATTCGAACTGTTCGAGCAGAACAGGTAATACCAAATCGACCTTAACATTTACATTCGGAAAGGAGAAAAAACTAACCAGGGAAAAGAAAAACGAAGGAAACGACAACATCTGCGAGTGTAGTGGACGGGAATGCTGTCCCAATTGTGTTATGCTTGGCAAACCTTGAAGTGCCTAATCTACAGGAGGGGAAAAAATTGAAAATACACCCAGCTCCGGCTGCCATGTGGTGTGGTGTGGTTGCCAGCCGTGTATGTTTGAACCTTGGGAGATATTTCACATGGTTGTAATTTTCGGAATGAAGTAATGGGGCTCTATCATTGTCTGAGACACACAGATTGAGGGCTTTAGCCTTTGCAGAGGTGTTTTACAGTTACAGTATGGTGCAGGAGGAGTTAGAATCTGTGTGGGTTTGTGTGCATATCATCTTCCTCATCGTAATGGTACACATAATGGCACACTACGTTTAGAGTCCTTACACATTTTTGTCTTCATTTAAGGGGCTGTATGTATCAAGCATCTCAGAGTAGGATCATTTAAAAAAATATATTTATTTAACCAGTCCCATTGAGGTCAGTTAACCTCTTTCTCAATGAAGACCTGGACTTTGTCTCTTGATCTATGATCACACCCCCCCCCCCATCAATGTAATCTTATTCATTGTGATTTTAAATGCAAAACTGATCCGAAATCAGCACTCCTACTATGAGATGTTTTAGCAATGCAGGCCCTCGTCTGTCTTCTCAGTTTCTTTCCATCAACTCAAAAAATAACCTGTTTATTTGGTCAGTCCTCAGCGATAGCAATGTCCGTCAAGTGCCGACCTGTGTTGACACATAGCAAATTGCCTGCTTTTGACACGTGTCTTAAGTTTTCCCAGAATGCATTTCAAACCCCAAACCCCAATCTCAGTGGTTGTATTTTGTTGTGGCGACAGACCCCGTGAAGCTGAGCCTTCTCCCCTGACGACTGTGGCAGTTCTGTTGATACAGTAACTCTCAAGTTTAGTGCCTTCCAATTTATCTCTCAACACTGAGGCTTAATTTTGGGCCTAGTTTTTGTGTTTCCATTAGATGGGTGGTCTGGGGTATAGACTCAGAACTGGGGCTCTCTCTGTGTGCCCTAGCCACTACTCTAGATAGACAAGTTGAGCCCTGTCTTTGAGCTGAGGCCCTCATACTAAATCACAATAGATTCATCTTGAGGGACAGAAGGTCAACTCTCCTCTGACCCCCAATCTGTTGTCCTGTGAATTCAGCGCTGACTGACTGGAGTGTTGCGACAGGTTGAATTGCAATCCCCTCCCTCTGCTTTCTCACCTTTCTCTCTCTTCTCATATATATATATATATATATATATATATATATATATATATATATATATATATATATATATATATATATATATATATATATATATATATATAGAAACAGTCAAACATTTGGACACACCTACTCATTCAAGGGTTTTTCTTTATTTTTACAATTTTCTACATTGTCGAATAATAGTGAAGACATCAACACTATGAAATAACACATATGGAATCATGTAGTAACCCAAAAAGTGTTAAACAAATCCAAATATATTTTATATTTGAGATTCTTCAATGTAGCCACCATTTGCCTTGATGACAGCTTTACACACTCTTGGTCGGGTGATTGTGGAGGCCAGGTCATCTGATGCAGCAATCCATCACTGTCCTTCTTGGTCAAATAGTCCTTACACAGCCTGGAGGTGTGTTGGGTCATTGTCCTGTTGTAAAACAAATGATAGTCCCACTAAGCGCAAACCAGATGGGATGGCATATCGCTGCAAAATGCTGTGCCTTGAATTCTAAATATATCACTGACAGTGTCACCAGCAAAGCACCCCGACACCATCCCACCTCATCCTCCATGCTTCACGGTGAGAACTACACATGCGGAGATCATCCGTCTCACGAAGACACAATGTTTGGAACCAAAAATCTCAAATTTTGACTCATCAGACCAAAGGACAGATTTCCACCGTTCTAATGTTCATTGCTCGGGTTTCTTGGCCCAAGCAAGTCTCTTCTTAATAATGGTGTCCTTTAGTAGTGGTTTCTTTGCGGCAATTCAACCATGAAGGCCTAATTCACGCAGTCTCCTCTGAACAGTGTTGTTGAGATGTGTCTGTTACATGATCTCTGCGAAGCATTTATTTGTGCTGCAATCTGAGGTGCAGTTAATTGCCGATTTCTGAGCCTGGTAACTCTAGTGAACTTATCCTCTGCAGCAGAGGTAACTATGGGTCTTCCTTCCTGTGGTGGTCCTCATGAGAGTCACTTTGAATGTTTGAACATCTTGAAGAACAAGAACTGGCCTTAAAATGCCATGTATACTTAAAATCTCCAACCGGCACAGCCAGAAGAGGACTGGCCATCCCACAGAGCCTGGATCCATTCTAGGTTTCTTCCTAGGTTCCTGGCCTTTCTAGGGAGTTTTTACTAGCCACCGTGCTTCTACATCTGCATTGCTTAATGTTTGGGATCTTAGGCTGGGTTTCTGTATAGCACTTTGTGACATCTGCTGATGTAAAAAAAGGGCTTTATCAATAAATGTGATTCATTGATTGACTGATTGACTGATTGATAAGGAGAGACTCCCTCTGCTTAGTTTGGAAGATCTACAGATTTATGTCTGATTGGTATTGAGCTTTGTTGATTTACATATTTTTCGCTTGAGGTGTGTTCGTTTCGTCAGACAAAGAGAGTTGTGTCTTTTTGATATTTGATTATTTGAGTACCGATATTTGCTTTATTGCTCATGCCAATAATGTGTGTTTGATATTATTATGATCAGCACATTTATGTACCCATAACAGAAATATATATTAATTAAATAAATATGAAAAATATACATTAAATAGAGTTCTCTTAAGGAAAGAGAAAAAAAGAGGGATGGAGATGACATTGTTTTGGTTGATGTTTCACAAGGCGCTAGGCCCCTTTTTTCTCAATTTCCGCCTGAGTAAACTGCCTGTTGCTCTGGCCTGAAGCCAGGATATGCATATCATTTGTACCATTGGAAAGAAAACACTTTGAAGTTTGAAGAAATGTTAAAATACTGTAGGAGAATGAAAAAGAAAAACCAACCAGAATTTTGTTTGTAAATTAGCTCCCTGTATGCAATTCCTATGGCTTCCACAGGGTGTCAGCAGTCTATGTTCAAGGTTTCAGGCATGTAACTTCAAAAACAAATAAGACATATCCGTTTTAGTACAGTCACACAGTCTTGGAAATGTGTGTTTGCGCGTGCAAAGAAGACAAGAGATGATGCACCTGCTAAAAACAGTTTCCTATTGAACATACTTCTTTCCATAAGAAATATTATAGTTTGATTACACTTTAGGGTATCTGAGGAGTAAATAGAAACATATTTTGACTTGTTGAAACAAAGTTTAGGGGTAGATTTTCGGATTCCTTTCTCTGCATGTTGAACGAGTGGATTACTCAAATCGATGGCGCCAACTAAACTGACTTTTTGGGATATAAAAAAATATTTTATCTAACACAACGACAGTACAAATGCACAAGCATTTCGCTACACTCGCATTAACATCTGCTAACCATGTGGATGTGACAAATAACATTTGATTTGACTTGATTTTATTTATTTGATTTACATGTTATAGCTGGGACCCTTTGGATGACACATCATAGGAAGATTTTCAAAAAGTAAGTGAATATTTAATCGTTATATGTGAATGTATGAAACCTATGCCGGTAGAAAATTTCGATGTGGGGCGCCATCCTCAAACAGTCACATGGCATATTTTCGCTGTAATAGCTACTGTAAATCGGACAGTGCAGCTAGATTAACAATGATTTAAGCTTTCAACCAATATAAGACACTTATATGTGTCATGCAGGTGAATGAGGACCCAAAAGCGACTTGGCGAAAACAGAGTTTTTAATCCAGTAAAGATACTTTACAAAACAAAAAGCATAATACTACTCGTAAAGACGAGAACAGACTGGAGACTTGATCAAGAACTGCAGGTTGCCTCGGGAAGGCACTTGAACCTAGCAGACTCAGACACCTGCTCACCACGCAGCATCTGAGGGAAACACGACACGACAGGGCAATACATAGACACAGCACGGTGAATATTAGACAAGGATCCGACAGGGCAGGAACGGAAAACAAGGAGAGAAATAGGGACTCTAATCAGGGAAAAGGATCGGGAACAGGTGTGGGAAGACTAAATGATTGATTAGGGGAATAGGAACAGCTGGGAGCAGGAACGGAACGATAGAGAGAAGAGAGAGCGGGAGAGTGAGAGAGGGAGGGGGAGAGAGAGGGATAGAAAGAGGGAAAGAACCTAATAAGACCAGCAGAGGGAAACGAATAGAAGGGGAAGCACAGGGACAAGACATGATAATCAATGACAAAACATGACAATATGTACCTGAATGTTTAATATCCATAATTTTTATGATTATCTTTTTGAATTGCGCACCCTCCAGTTTCACCGGAAGTTGTCCCGCAAACAGGCTAGCCTAAATCTCACAGAATGTTCAGGATGTTCCCATAACCTGCTAAAGTATTGTGGATTTTTTATTTCACTTCCAAATGAGTTTTCTCTCTTGACCCGCCATTTGAGAGCAGAGAGCCATTCCAGATAGGGAATTAGAGAGAAATTGTACTTGTCAGTCAGATTGACAGAGATGAGTGTGGAAGAAGAGGAGTGTTGAGGTGGGGAGACTTCTCCTTCTCGGGCGGGGAAACTATTGGCAGGCCTCACGCCTCTTTGTGGGCAGTACAATTAAACTGGGATCCAGCTTGCACCATCATAAACAGAAAAGAGACAAAAAAGAAGAGAGAGTAGGAGAGTATTCAGACGGCTTTACTTTTTCCATATTTTGTTACATTACAGTCTTATTCTAAAATGTATTCAATTAAAAACAAATCCTCAGCAATCACGCAATGCCCCAAAATGACAAAGCAAAAACAGGATTATTGAAATGTTTTTACATTTATTTAAAAAAATATTTATATAAGTATTCAGACCCTTTGCAATGAGACTCAATATTGAGCTCAGGTGCATCCTGATTCCATTGATCATCCTTGAGATGTTTCTACAACTTGTTTGGACATGATTTGGAAAGGCACACGCCTGTCTATATAAGATCTTACAGTTGTGCATGTCAGAGCAAAAACCAAGCCATGAGGTTGAAGGAATTGTCGGTAGAGCTCCGAGACAGGACTGTGTCAAGGCACAGATCTGTGGAATGGTACCAAAAAATGTCTGCAGCATTGAAGGTCCCCAAGAACACAGTGGCTCCCATCATTCTTAAATGGAAGATGTTTGGAACCACCAAGCCTTGAGCTGGCCGCCCGGCCAAACTGAGCAATCGGGGGAGAAGGGCCTTGGTCAGGGAGGTGACCAAGAACCCGATGGGCACTCTGACAAAGCTCCAGAGGTCCTCTGTGGAGATGGGAGAACCTTCTAGAAGGACAACCATCTCTGCAGCACACCACCAATCAAGCTTTTATGGCAGAGTGGCCAGACTGAAGCCCCTCCTCAGTAAAAGGCAAATGACAGCCCACTTGGAGTTTGCCAAAAGGCACCTAAAGGACTCTCTCTCTCTCTGGTCTGATGAAACCAAGATTGAACTCTTTGGCCTGAATGTCAATTATCACATCTGGAGGAAACCTGGCACCATCCCTACAGTGAAGCATGTTGGTGGCAGCATCATGCTGTGGGGATTTTTCAGTGGCAGGGACTGGGAGACTAGTCAGGAACGAGGCAAAGATGAACGGAGCAAAGTACAGAGTGCTTGGACCTGAGACTGGGGCGAAGATTCACCTACCAACAGGACAATGACCCTAAGGACACAGCCAATACAATGCAGGAGGGGCTTCGGGACTATCTCTGAATGTTCTTGAGTGGTCCAGCCAGAGGCAGGACTTGAACCCGATCAAACATCTCTGGAGAGACCTGAAAATAGCTGTGCAGTGATGCTCCCCATTCAACCTGACACAGCTTGAGAGGATCTGCAGAGAAGAATGGGAGAAACTCCCCAAATACAGGTGTGCCAAGCATATAGCGTAATTTTTTTGTACCTTTATTTAACTTGGCAAGTCAGTTAAGAACAAATTCTTATTTGTAATGACGGACTAGGAACAGTGGGTTAAATGCCTTGTTCAGGGTCAAAACAACATATTTTTAACTTGTCAGCTTAGGGATTCGATCTAGCAACCTTTCGGTTACTGGCCGAAAGCGCTAACCACGAGGCTAGTGGTCATACCCAAGAAGACTCCATGCTGTAATCGCTGCCAAAGGCTTTTCAACAAAGTACTGAGTAAAGGGTCTGAAAACTTATGTAAATGTGATATTTCAGTTGATTATTTGCAATACAGTTGAAGTCGGAAGTTTACATACACTTAGCCTCTAGTGACTACCCATCCCGCATGCGGGAGCGTAATCATCACCTGACACTAATTAGCATAACGCAACGGACATAAATATTCCTAGAAAATATTCCTATTCATGATAATCACAAATGAAATATATTGAGACACAGCTTAGCCTTTTGTTAATCACCCTGTCATCTCAGACTTTCAAAATATGCTTTACAGCGAAAGCTAGACAAGCATTTGCGTAAGTTTATCGATAGCCTAGCATAGCATTTTGTCCAGCTAGCAGCAGGTAACTTGCTCACGGAAATCAGAAAAGCAATCGTACTGAGTAAAGGGTCTGAAAACTTATGTAAATGTGATATTTCAGTTGATTATTCGCAATACAGTTGAAGTCGGAAGTTTACATACACTTAGGTTGGAGTCCTTAAAACTTGTTTTTCAACCACTCCACAAATTTCTTGTTATTATTTAACTTCTAATTCACTGTATCACAATTCCAGTGACTGTGCCTTGAAACAGCTTGGAAAATTCCAGAAAATCATGTCATGGATTTAGAAGCTTCTGATAGGCTAATTGACATCATTTGAGTCAATTGGGGGTGTACTTGTGGATGTATTTCAAGGCCTACCTTCAAACTCAGTGCCACTTCGCTTGACATCATAGGAAAATCAAAAGAAATCAGCCACAGACCTCCACAAGTCTGGTTCATCCTTGGGAGCAATTTCCCAAAGCCTGAAGGTACCACGTTCATCTGTACAAACAATAGTACGCAAGTATAAACACCATGGGACCATGCTGCCGTCATACCGCTCAGGAAGGAGATGAGTTCTGTCTTCTAGAGATGAACGTACTTTGGTGCGCAAAGTGCAAATCAATCCCAGAACAACAGCAAAGGACCTTGTGAAGATGCTGTAGGAAACAGGTACAAAAGTATCTATATCCACAGTAAAACGAGTGCTATATCAACATAGCCTGAAAGGCCACTTAGTAAGGAAGAAACCACTGCTCCAAAACCGCCATAAAAAAAGCCAGACTACAGTTTGCAACTGCACATGGGGACAAAGATCATACTTTTTGGAGAAATGTCCTCCAGTCTGATGAAACAAAAATAGAATTGTTTGGCCATAATGACCATCGTTATGTTTGGAGGAAAAAGGAGGAGGCTTGTAAGCCGAAGAATACAATCCCAAATGTGAAGCACGGGGGTGGCAGCATCATGTTGTGGGGGTGCTTTGCTGCAGGAGGGACTGGTGCACTTGACAAAATAGATGGCATCATGAGGGAGGACAATTATGTGGATATATTGAAGCAACATCTCAAGACATCAGTCTGGAAGTTAAAGCTTGGTCGCAAATGGATCTTCCAAATGGACAATGACCCCTTGCATGCTTCCATATTTGTGGCAAAATGGCTTAAGGACAACAAAGTCAAGGCATTGGAGTGGCCATCACAAAGCGCTGACCTCAATCCTATAGACAATGTGTGGGCAGAACTGAAAAGGTGTGTGCGAGCAAGGAGGCCTACAAACCTGACTCGGTTACACCAGGTCTGTCAGGAGGAATGGGCCAAAATTCACCCAACTTATTGTGGGAACCTTTAGGAAGGCTGCCGGAAATGTTTGACCCAAGTTAAACCATTTAAAGGCAATGCTACCAAATACTAATTTAGTGTATGTAAACTTCTGACCCACTGGGAATGTGATGAAAGAAATAAAAGCTGAAATAAATAATTCTCTCTACTATTGTTCTGACATTTCACATTCTTAAAATTAAGTTGTGATCCGAACTGACCTAAGGCAGGGAATTTTTACAATGATTAAATGTCAGGAATGGTGAAAACTGAGTTTAAATGTATTTGGCTAAGGTGCATGTAAACTTCTGACTTCAACTGTAAATTAGCTAACATTTCAAAAAAACTGTTTTTGCTTTGTCATTATGGGGTATTGTGTTTAGATTGATGAGAGAAAAAAAACACTTATCAATTTTAGAATAAGGCTGTAACAAAACGTGGAAAAAGTCAACAGGTTTGACTTTTCTGAAGTAGATTCAAACCGTACATTGACTCGGTACCGGTACCCCCTGTAAATGGCCACGTTATTGTTATTTTGTTACTCTTTTATTTTTAACTTCAGTTTATTTAGTAAATATTTTTTCTTGACACTTATTTTTCTTAAAAGTGCATTGTTGGTTAAGGGCTTGTAAGTGAGCATTTTTCGGTAAGTTCTTCACATATTGGATTTGGCGTATGTGACAAATAAAAATGTATAATATAATATAATATAATAATGGCACATGTATATGAGAGCATGGGTGCTGATATACGGAGCGAATGAGTGTGTGTGTGATGTGTGTGTGTGAATTGAGAGTTAGGCTACTTGATCACTCTGAATCCAGCACATATCACTATGTGTGTCGTTGGCCACTCCATTCGTAGGGTGTGTGTGTGTGTGTGTGTGTGTGTGTGTGTGTGTGTGTGTGTGTGTGTGTGTGTGTGTGTGTGTGTGTGTGTGTGTGTGTGTGTGTGTGTGTGTGTGCGTGCGTGCGTGCGTGCGTGCGTGCGTGCGTGCGTGCGTGCGTGTGTGTGTGTGTTGCGGTGATTGACACGTTGTGGTCTGAAGGCACATGGGTGAGGGGGCTGACTGACGCGAGGATCAGGTAACCATTCATTACAGGAGGGGCACACTCAGCCTCCTGTGTTACACACACACACACACACACACACACACACACACACACACACACACACACACACACACACACACACACACACACACACACACACACACACACACACACACACACACACACACACACACACAATGACTGCTCCATACAAAAATCCATGCATACCCACTTACCCCAAACACACATTCACGCAGGGCTGCCCACACTCTTATCCTCCCCTTCTATTATGGCCTTTGTGTCTATAGAGACATTTCTATGGAGAGAAAGCAGAAACATGATCTCATAGAGAATCTTGGTCGCAGGGCTTTTAGGAGGAATGGTCGGGGTATTCCTAAATATGATGCTGGGTATTCCTCAGATGAGTGGAGCAGGGGTTATTGATGCCTCTCAATGACCCCTGGGTTCCTGCTCCAAATGAGTCAGCACCAGAAATCTCTTCAACCTACTGACTACATTTACATGTGCACGGTATTTTGGGTAGTAGCTCATATCCCGCTTAAGGTTTTATTCTGGATTGGCTGCTTACATGCACCTTTGATATCCCGCTCAGTATATTCCTAATTTAAGTTTATATGGGTTAAATGTAATAATAACTGAAATCTAGACACTGACTGAAGGCCTATAACCTCTGACAAGTAGCCTAATATAATATTAATGCCTGTAGAATTATAGATTTCTTGCAGTAAAACAAATACACAAAATGTTAATTTTATTATTAATATTTATTTATTTTGAGCATTTCTTGATAAAAATGCAAATGCATGTGTAACTTGTTATATTTGACACTGTTAAGCAAGCAGACAGTATTTTCAACCACCTAAGTTATGCACCCAAGACAAACTGAAGTCTTATCAGAAACATGTCTCATCGATTTCTCACCAGTCAATTTGATGACACTTGGACATTTTGGATGGGAACAATCTTTCCATTGCTTTGGAGTTATTACATTTCCTCCCCGACACGGCCCCTAAACATCCTTTACTGGTGACCGTGTTAACCAGATTACTAATGCATTCATTCTATCAATTTAAGCCATTATTCTGGTGAGCACTGCATTATTCTTCTAGGGCAACAAGTAATACAAAAAAATGTGGCCAACTTTTTATTTAGTTTTGTCTAAATAAAGGGTGGTTGCAGGAACCAAAAAATTAGATAAGACATATAAAGATCAGCCCCCATCCACCCGCCGCCCACCCGCCCGCACCCCCCACACCCTGAATAAAGCATGCCTCCCATCCCACCCAGCAACCGTGGTTGCTTATCAGTTCCCCTCCCACCCATCCATCCCCTGAGTCTCCCCTTAGATTCCCCCCAATCCCCCGCCCTTGGGCATCAAGTTATGACAGAAGAGAAGCCGCATGTATTTAGCTATAGTTGTCAAACAAATTAGCTACCAAATGTCGAAAATTATAATATGGCCTCCCAAGTGTTGGAAATTATAAACAGAAATGTATCTAAATTAGGGGTGAAAGTAGTCTAAACCAGTAGGCTATATAGTCTAGTACGGAGCATCAGCAAAAATACTATCATGGAATTACTATGGTGGATGGAACTGCTTAGGTAGCCTACTTTTTGAAGTAATTTGTTTGAAAATCAGATGAAAACATCACACAGGCTGCGCAGACTGCGAAAAAACGACAGTAAATGAGATAAGATGTTTCCATGCCACAGTATTCCGTCTAAGATCAGCATATCCCAGGCATCTTATCCATGTTTCTCATAACTGGAATACACACTTTTTGGGGGGGGTTTATTGTAAACTGGACATGATGTTTTATATGCGTCAACTCAAAAAAAAAAAAATACTTGAGTATCCAGATTAAAAAACGGGATATTGGTGTGCATGTAAATGTGGTAATAAAAATTGACGGAGACAATCGGAAATTGTAGACATGAGTGAGTTGTCGGTGGAAGTAATGGTAGCAAAGAAACAAATGCTCTTGTCATGTCTAGAAGACGATGTAAAAACAAGAAGTATGTGCAGATTTATGTTTGGAAAACAAATAGTTCAGATTGAGAAGTGTTTTTCCTACTCCTTGAAAAGCCACACTCTCACCCAACACACAAATGCTCACGCGGACCACGCACTCACAGACACACACACACCCCATTAAGCCATGTCACGCGTACCTACACATACTGTACAGTACAGTATGCTGGGAATACCAGCTAAACAAGTCCAATTCCTCTCTCAGTAATAGGGCAGACTGCTGCGAGCTGGTTTAAATATAGCCTCAGACTTTAAAAAAACTATAATTTCTGTCCAGTGACAGTAGAGGGTCAGGGGGTCTGGTCCCTTTCCCTCTACCTCCCCTCACCCTTCACCCCCCTACCTTCACCCCCCTTCTGCCCAGCGTATACATAGCCGCTCCAGACAAAATGTTTTGATAAAATTAGAAGTTGAACCACATCCTCTGTGATTGAATTTGGAGCTGGGCCCTGGGTGGCTGCTCAAACAAACTCAGCTTCCCCATTAGAGACAGGCCCCTCTGTGGTGTCACTAAGGTGTACCCTCCCTCCAGGCTTCCCTCCATCCCCCTGACCAAACTTGTTTCAAAGACTAAATACTACACGTTTCTACTTTAATCCTTATCCATCTCCATCTAGCATTGGACACCACAGGAAATGGTGGTATGGTTGTTTGATTACGTTGTACTTTAGATTCCCCTGCCTATGTCGTGTCTTTGTCTAGTCTGTTTACTATTCTTCGCAAAGCCATATAACTCCCTAGTAAACAGAGTGTCCCAGTACCCTAGTGTTGGCTATGCCCTAATTCCTTATTCACTATACTGAATAGGCTGTCCCAGTACCCTCCCTGTCTGTGTGTCTGTACTCGGTTTACTCTGTTGTCTGAGGTTACTCAGTGTCTGGGCCAGTTATATAACTGCCTGTGGAATAATAATCTCTCTCCTTTCCTTTCTCGGCTATCATCTCCCTTCCTTTCTCTTCTTTTCTCTCCCTCCGCTGTTCTACCACTGTTCTGTGTTTGTCCACCTAACTCATGCCCCCCCCCCCTCCTTCACACACACACACACACACACACACACACACACACACACACACACACACACACACACACACACACACACACACACACACACACACACACACACACACACACACACACACACACACACACACACACACACACACACACACACACACACACACAGGGAGAGAGACACGCACTCACTTAAGGCCTCCTGGCAGAGACATCAGCTCAACTGACACAGAGACCTGAATGGTCTTAAAGGTGCAGTGCACACATTGTTAGACTCTTAACCTGTATTGAAACTGTGTTGGACTGAATGACATGAATGGTGATGTAACCAAGGAAAAACATGTGCAAGTTGTAATGAAGTGCCAGGTCTTCCTGTGATTTTAAAATAGCAAAGAGAGATACAGGCCAATGTTGACTGCACCACCTGTAGACCTGGAAACACAGGGTTGGAAAAGGATTGTCTATGGGAACTTTGGGACGATGGTAAATGCTGGGAAGATATGTAAATGTGTCCCTCTGGTCCATGGTGTATCTTGTTTTGACAGTGATTTCCTTGGGAGGTTGCGAGGATAACTACTGCTACCCTGGATATCATGTAAGGTGTGTGTGTGTGTGTGTGTGTGTGTGTGTGTGTGTGTGTGTGTGTGTGTGTGTGTGTGTGTGTGTGTGTGTGTGTGTGTGTGTGTGTGTGTGTGTGTGTGTGTGTGTGTGTGTGTGTGTGTGTGTGTGTGTGTGTGTGTGTGTGTGTGTGTGTGTGTGTGTGTGTGTGTGACTAACCTCTGTTCCCAGGGAGACGTAACGGAAACAGGTCTCACCGCAGAATCTCACCTGTTTTTTCTGTCTTTCCCGACATAGCCTCTCTAATCCTGGGAAGACTGTGTAAAGACACAGATACTATGTACGGGTAAAGGAATACAAAACTGTTGTTAAGAAAATAAAAAATTTGATTAATATAATGACGTTATTTTATATTTTATTTAACTTTTACTTAAGCAGGGAGTCATGATGAGACCAAGGTCTCTTTCGCAGATGAGCCCTGCATAAACACATCAATAAAGAGCAATTACACTATACACATCTACTGAATAAAAATATAAACGCAACATGCAACAATTTCAACTATTTTACTGAGTTACAGTTCATGTAAGGAAATCAGTCAATTGAAATAAATTCATTAAGCCCTAATCTATGGATTTCACATGATTGGGCAGGGGTGAAGCCACCCACTGGGGAGCCAGGCCCAGGCCCAGCCAATCAGAATTAGTTTTTCCCCCCTAAACGGCTTAATTTTAGAAAGAGAGGGTCTAGATTGTCTAGTCCAGCTGATTTGTAGGGGTCCAGATTTTGCAACACTTTCAGATCATCAGCTATCTGGATTTGGGTGAAGGAGAAATGGGGGAGGCTTGGGCAAGTTGCTGTGGGGGGTGCAGGGCTGTTGACCAGGGTAGGGGTAACCAGGTGGAAATACTTTCTTCTTTACATAGCTGAATGTGCTGACAACAAAATCACACAAAATGATCAATGGAAATCAATTTTATCAACCCA
Organism: Oncorhynchus gorbuscha; assembly: GCF_021184085.1. Classification (NCBI taxonomy): domain Eukaryota; kingdom Metazoa; phylum Chordata; class Actinopteri; order Salmoniformes; family Salmonidae; genus Oncorhynchus; species Oncorhynchus gorbuscha. The sequence goes on from NC_060180.1 coordinate 23,745,045, forward strand.
TGGAGGTCTGGATTTGGAGTCACTCTCAAAATTAAAGTGGAAAACCACACTACAGGCTGATCCAACTTTGATGTAATGTCCTTAAAACAAGTCAAAATGAGGCTCAGTAGTGTGTGTGGCCTCCACGTGCCTGTATGACCTCCCTACAACGCCTGGGCATGCTCCTGATGAGGTGGCGGATGGTCTCCTGAGGGATCTCCTCCCAGACCTGGACTAAAGCATCCGCCAACTCCTGGACAGTCTGTGGTGCAACGTGGTGTTGGTGGATGGTGCGAGACATAATGTCCCAGATGTGCTCAATTGGATTCAGGTCTGGGGAACGGGTGGGCCAGTCCATAGCATCAATGCCTTCCTCTTGCAGGAACTGCTGACACACTCCAGCCACATGAGGTCTAGCATTGTCTTGCATTAGGAGGAACCCAGGGCCAACCGCACCAGCATATGGTCTCACAAGTGGTCTGAGGATCTCATCTCAGGTACTTAATGGCAGTCAGACTACCTCTGGCGAGCACATGGAGGGCTGTGCGGCCCCCCAAAGAAATGCCACCCCACACCATGACTGACCCACCGCCAAACCGGTCATGCTGGAGGATGTTGCAGGCAGCAGAACGTTCTCCACGGCATCTCCAGACTCTGTCACGTCTGTCACATGTGCTCAGTATGAACCTGCTTTCATCTGTGAAGAGCACAGGGCGCCAGTGGCGAATATGCCAATCTTGGTGTTCTCTGGCAAATGCCAAACGTCCTGCACGGTGTTGGGCTGTAAGCACAACCCCCACCTGTGGACGTCGGGCCTTCATACCACCCTCATGGAGTCTGTTTCTGACCGTTTGAGCAGACACATGCACATTTGTGGCCTGCTGGAGGTCATTTTGGTCATCATCTCTACCCGGCACAGCCAGAAGAGGACTGGCCACCCCACATAGCCCGGTTCCTCTCTAAGTTTCTTCCTAGGTTTTGGCCTTTCTAGGGAGTTTTTCCTAGCCACCGTGCTTTTACACCTGCATTGTTTGCTGTTTGGGGTTTTAGGCTGGGTTTCTGTACAGCACTTTGAGATATCAGCTGATGTACGAAGGGCTATATAAATACATTTGATTTGATTTGATTTTGTAGGGCTCTGGCAGTGCTACTCCTTGCACAAAGGCGGAAGTAGCGGTCCTGCTGCTGGGTTGTTGCCCTCCTACGGCCTCCTCCACGTCTCCTGATGTACTGGCCTGTCTCATGGTAGCGCCTCCATACTCTGGACACTACGCTGACAGACACAGCAAACCTTCTTGCCACAGTTCGCATTGATGTGCCATCCTGGATGAGCTGCACTACCTGAGCCACTTGTGTGGGTTGTAGACTCCGTCTCATGCTACCACTAGAGTGAAAGCACCGCCAGCATTCAAAAGTGACCAAAACATCAGCCAGGAAGAATAGGAACTGAGAAGTGGTCTGTGGTCACCACCTGCAGAACCACTCCTTTATTGGGGGTGTCTTGCTAATTGCCTATAATTTCCACCTGTTGTCTATTCCATTTGCACAACAGCATGTGAAATTTATTGTCAATCAGTGTTGCTTCCCAAGTGGACAGTTTGATTTCACAGAAGTGTGATTGACTTGGAGTTACATTGTGTTGTTTAAGTGTTCCCTTTATTTTTTTGAGCACATCAATTACACTGGATTGCCCTATAGGGACCAACTCAACTAACTTTAAGAAGTTTTGGAGATCGTTCCACATGAGGCGCAATAAAACTAAAACTAAAAACTAACTCGGTTGAGATTGAAGGAATCTAGCAGGGTCAGGTTAAAGTTAATACACATTTTATTAAAATGGTCTGAGGCCGGGGTAAGCCGAATTAAGTTAAAATCCCCTAAAACTACTTATTCAGATGACAGAAAAGGTTTTAAAAACGTTTGAATAGTACCAAAAGCATGCGCCTGTGCCAAAATACAATGTATTCATGCCATTTACCATCAGTAGATAGATAAAGCCAGCCAGAGAACAAGAGAGAGTTAGAGACATTCTGATATTATGAAAATGTTTATTTTTTAAAATCAACATAAAACACTCAACAATAAAGATGGAGTATGTGTGTGTGTATGCGTGCATGAGTGTTTGAGTGTGTGTGTTCAGCAGTGTCCCAGGTGTAGTTGCAGCACTCCCTGTGTGTGTAGCTTCAGTAGCAGTAGGAACTCATCAGGCATGGAGTGGACGCCTTTATTAGGGCCAACGTTGTCATAGTAATGATGGGGCAACGGATTGTGGTTTAGATCCAGAGAGAAGGGCCAGAAACCGTAAATATGAACCTGACAGAGAAACAGGTAGAAACTTAGAGACACACAACACAAATATGCACATACACACTCACTCACTCACTCACTCACTCACTCACTCACTCACTCACACCCTTACCTCTTTGCAGAGTTCCATGGCCACACTAGCCAGCATCAGCCAGGTGCTGAGGCGTCGCTCTTTTAAACCCTGCCCTTTCCACTTCCTGCCCAGATTACGCGTGAAATTGGGGTTGAAGAATACCACCTTCTGATTGGGCCTCAGCGGTCGAAGGGCGTGGTAAACATCCAATGACGGTTTAGTACAGATTGTGTAGGTGAATGCCGGCAGGAGCAGGGAGGCGTTCCCATAAGCTGCGACACGATTGGCCAACGGTAGAGGGGCCTTCGTCAGGTTGCGGTAACTATGGAAACATGCAATGGTTAGCTAGCTAACTTTACTTCTACTGATGAACAGAAGCTTTGTCTTTTATTAGTTTAAAAATAATTCAACCACAACAGCAGCCACACTCTTGATATTGTACAAATTATTTCTTACTTATAGTTAGGCGGGACTTGTGAAGAAAAAGTCCCGACTTTAAATCTTCTTCATACTTCTTCATACTTCTTGTTAATGTGACTTGCGAAAGCAGCCACACACAATATTTTACAAATTACTTTTTACTTTTTATAGTTTTTTGTGTTCTTCTTTTCTTTAGTACGCTACTCCTCTTACACTGTTAAAGCTAGAAACGCCATATCAAATTTTAAAAAGTGCAGACTGGTCTGGAATAGTGTGCTTGCATACAACTTTTTGATACTATTTATGATTAAACTTTTATTCAACTTATTCAACTTCATCCACTTTCATGGGATTTCTTCAACATTCTAAAGCTTCCATTGTGACATCATCACTTCCTACATTCCCTTCACTATAAATGCAACAATGCAACTTTTCACACAAGTCAGCTACTTTCATCACTTTGCATCAACTTGGACAAAAAGTTAGTGTGTGAAATCTTTTTTGTAACCATATTAACACCATTTTCAGTAACTTTTTCATCAACAACTGACATTTGTACCACTTTCCCAAAAAGTTAGACAAAAAAGTCAACTTCTCTGATTTTCTAATCTGAAAGCAGAACAGGAATAGCTTCTACCAATCAAGAGGTAGAGCTGTTTTAGTAAACCATCAACTGCTTTCATTAACTTCTTCGATATAGGGGGCGCTCTTTTAATTTTTGGATAAAAAAACGTTTGCGTTTTAAACAAGATATATTGTCACAAAAAGATGCTCGACTATGCATATAATTGACAGCTTTGGAAAGAAAACACTCTGACGTTTCCAAAACTGCAAAGATATTATCTGTGAGTGCCACAGAACTGATGCTACAGGCGAAACCAAGATGACATTTCAAACAGGAAATGCCCCAGATTTTGAAGGCGCTGTGTTCCAATGTCTCCTTATATGGCTGTGAATGCGCCAGTAATGAGCTTACACTTTCTGTCGTTTCCCCAAGGTGTCTGCAGCATTGTGATGTATTTGTAGGCATATCATTGGAAGGTTGACCATAAGAGACTACATTTACCAGGTGCTCGCTTGGTGTCCTCCGTCGAAATTATTGCGTAATCTCCAGCTGCGTGTATTTTTCCATTTGCTTCAGAGGAGAAACCAAACTGCCACGAATGATTTATCATCGAATAGATATGTGAAAAACACCTTGAGGATTGATTCTAAACAATGTTTGCCATGTCTCTGTCGATATTATGGAGGTAATTTGGAATAAAGGTTGGCGTTGTAATTACTGAATTTTCGGGGGGTTTTCTTAGCCAAACGTGATGAACAAAATGGACCGATTTCTCCTACACAAATAATATGTTTGGAAAAACTGAACATTTGCTATCTAACTGAGAGTCTCCTCATTGAAAACATCCGAAGTTCTTCAAAGGTAAATTATTTTATTTGAATGCTTTTCTTGTTTTTGTGAAAATGTTGCCTGCTGAATCCTAGGCTTAATGCTATGCTAGCTATCAATACTCTTACACAAATGCTTGTGTAGCTATGGTTGAAAAGCATATTTAGAAAATCTGAGATGACGGTGTTGTTAACAAAAGGCTAAGCTTGTGAGTGAATATATTTCTTTAATTTCATTTGTGATTTTCATGAATAGTTAACGTTGCGTTATGGTAATGAGCTTGAGGCTATGATTACGCTCCTGGATACGGGATTGCTCGACGCAAGAAGTTAAAGATGCAGTAAGTTATGCCAGAAGCGCTCCAAATTCCAATAATAGTACATCACGTTTTGAAGTTCACTTTACTTGCTATGTCTAGCAACACTATCATCAATCTAGCAAAAGTTTTGTGGCAGTATTTATTTCATTTCAAAGCACAAACATTTGTTAGCATGTTTCTCTCACTGGCTAGAGCCATGGAGGGAGCAGGTCTGCCAAGGCAACTGCAGGGTGGGTGCCTAGTAACAATAAAGTGCAATAAAATGGCGGCGGAAAAATGGCAGCAGTTTTACGGGCGCCCAAACAATTGTCCTATTATGTGTTTTTTTGCGTGTTATTTGTAACTTATTTTGTACATAATGTTTCTGCAACAGTACCTTACGACATAAAAGAGCTTCTGGATATCAGGACAGAAATCACTCACCTCGGATTAGACACAGATTTTTTCTTCAACAAGCAAGACGCACTGGACATTCTCCGAACACCCGACAGGGCCCACATTCCCGTTATTTGCAAGAGGAAGCGACGCAGGTACAGAGGACAAAGAGCCGGATGCCTGGTCAGGACCCGGAGAAGGCGACTGGGAAAGCTGCCATTACCGTCAATACTACTCGCCAACGTGCAATCATTGGACAATAAACTAGACAAGGTACAATCACGAAATCCTACCAACGGGACATCAAAAACTGTAATATTCTTATGTTTCACGGAATCGTGGCTAAATGACGACATGGATATTCAGCTAGCGGGATATACGCTGCACCGGCAAGATAGAACAGCACACTCCGGTAAAGACGGGGGGGGGGGGTCTGTGCATATTTGTAAGCAACAGCTGGTGCACAAAATCTAGGGAAGTCTTTAGATTTTGCTCGCCTGGGGTAGAGTATATTGTGATAAATTGCAGGACACACTACTTGCCTAGAGAGTTTTCAACTATACTTATACTTTTCATGGCTGTTTAATTTCCACCACAGACAGATGCTGACACTAAGACTGCACTCAGTTAGCTGTATAAGGAAATAAGCAAACAGGAAACCACTCGTCCAGAGGTGGCGCTCCTAGTGACCGGAGACTTTAATGCAGGGAAACTTAAATCAGTTCTACCAAATTTCTATCTACATGTTAAATTCCTACATTTCAAAGTAATTCTCAACTCTGTTAAAAATACTATTGTATTTATCATAGTGGTTCAAGAGTAGTGGGGAAATGTGAGGGCCTTTTAGAGACCTAAGGATAAATAAAATGTCATCTTAGTTTTCTATTTCATCTTTTCAATAATCCGGATTTCAGATTTCATCTCTTCAGTTTGTGTTGGAAAGAGAAAGATTATTACTCAAGAAAAACATATCCAATCATGGTTATTCTTTGGTGGTCTCTGGGTAGAAAAGTGTAGCTAGCTCAGCCAGCCATTGGCTAGGCCTTCAAATGTATTTGTACAGACCTTTTTACATCAGCAGATGTCACAAAGTGCTCTTACAGAAGACATCATAAAACCGCAAAGAGCACAGTGGCTAGGAAAAAATCCCTAGAAAGGCAGGAACCTAGGAATAAACCTAGAGAGGAACCAGGCTCTGAGGGGTGGCCAGTCCTCTTCTGGCTGTGCCAGGGAGAGATTATAAGAGTACATAGCCATTAAGGCCAGATCGTTCTTCAATATTTTCAAACGTTCATAGATGACCAGCAGGGTCAAATAATAATCAGTGGTTGTAGAGGGTGCAACTGGTCAGCACATTCAACTGTATTAGAGCAGAATAATTCTGGAGTGACAGTGTAATGAACCAATCACATTTTGATTTGCAATGGGTGGGACCGTTTAAAATAAAAGTGATTTGTCCATGGCCTTCTCAAAGACCTACTACACACCTCACTAATGAGAACTCAAGAGCAAAGGAACAGTGGCAGTTTTCCCACGCTAGTAACAAGCTTGTGTTGTGGTCGTGCAACAACGGCGACGGCAGCTGCAGCCGTTGTCATCAACTTCAAGGTGGATGCGGTTGCTAATTTGTTAGCATGACCGTGTTCAAGATGAACTTACAGACTTAGTTTTCAAATGGTCATCATCTGGTGAGTGGCACTGTTTTTTTTATTGCAGCTTGCTTGCTGTAGCTGTCTCTGAAAATAAATGAGTCTGAAACATTGATGCATTTTCTTTATATCACTGGTTCGTGTGATGAACGTGATTAACAATTTGCAATGGGAAGTAATAGCTGGTTTGTCATTTTGGAAATTAAATGGTTGTGTTTTTTTGTACTTTTATGATTGGGGCCTACTGGAGTGAATGGATGGGCTTGCTTATTCTTTAACATTATTGGATGCTGCGTGTGTCATTCATAATGTCATCAAAAAGCATTACTTCTCCTTCACTACAACTAGAATGGTCCGACTACAGAAGATGCAACACAGGTTATTGGAAGATTTTTGGTACCTCTACAGTATAGTCACGGTCCGCCACTATTCAGGAGAAACATTAAAACATAATAATATGCCCCATCAACATTAGTCAACTGTAGAGAAAACCATCAAATTGCTGAAATAAGTCAATGAAATCATTGATGAGAGTCAGATTAACTGATCACTAAAATAGCAGTGCCGATGGCACTCGTTTTCTAAATGCAGAGATGCATTATAGGTAATGAATGTGTAGGGGACTTTTGAGAATGATACAGACTTTGTGGTGCAGCAGAAAGATAAGTGAAATTCAAATCCAGCAGTTGTGAGTTCAGTGATGGGGTCATATTTATTGAACAGTCATTACTAAGTACTCATGTTAAATGTTATCATATTGCCCATTTTTTTGGTTGTTGATTTATTTATTTTGTCATATTATAATTGGTGAAATATTTTTGACACAATTCTAGCTGTACTACCTCCCGCTTACCTTAAAACCCCTTTAATGACATTACATTACAATGATTTGGGACATCTGGGACCATCACATGACATCCTAATGGCTGGTAAAACAAATGTTTTGAGAATGTCTTACAAACGTCCTAACATGTTCCTTAATGACGTCCTGGTAACTTACAGGGAACTGCAAAAAGGTCCCCCAGATAACCATCGCGTGACATCCTGAGAATGTCATGCAGGTGAAAGAGGACCCAAAAGCGACTTGGCGAAAACAGAGTCTTTAATCCAGTAAAGTAAATACAAACAAAAAACACAACTTTCACTCGAAATGACGAGGACAAACTGGAGACTCGATCTTGAACAGCAGGTGAACAGCAGGTTGCCTCGGGAAGGCACTTGAACCAGACAGACTCAGACACCTGCTCACCACGCAGCATCTGAGGAAAACACGACACGACAGGGCGATACACAAACACAGCACGGTGAATTCTAGACATGGAACCGACAGGACAGGAACGGAACACAAAGGAAGAAATAGGGACTCTAATCAGGGGAAAGGATCGGGAACAGGTGTGGGAAGACTAAATGATTGATTAGGGGAATAGGAACAGCTGGGAGCAGGAACGAACGATAGAGAGAAGAGAGAGCGAGAGAGTGAGAGGGGGGGGGAGAGAGAGGGATAGAAAGAGGGAAAGAACCTAATAAGACCAGCAGAGGGAAACGAATAGAATGGGAAGCACAGGGACAAGACAAGATAATAAATGACAAAACATGACAGAGAACGCCCTATAAAACTCTTCCATGGTCCTGATCAGTGATGTCTCGGTAACTACACAAATGTTATCCCTTAACGTCAGTGGGGTAACATCTCACCAAAACCTAAGAATTCCACTGACTTCTGTCTTATAGTTACTTAGCCTTGCTTCACAAGACCAT
>NC_060180.1:23753417-23755316 GCF_021184085.1 Oncorhynchus gorbuscha
TAAAGCAAACGTGATAACCACTACACTACAGAAACTGCTGCTACTATTATCAGCAAGGAGTAACCCGAGTTTTACATATATTCATCGCACGAATACGAAATTCCAACATCATGTATTCATGAAAATTCTCTGTTACAAATACAGTACTTCTCACATGTGTCAGAGACCTCTGTTTCCAAAATAAGGTATTCATGAAAGCAACTCATCTCTTTTATAAATACGTTACTTACTGCATGTGTCAAAAAGGACTGTTTCCGCCTGGTTTCGAACCAGGGACCTTTCGCGTGTTAAGCGAACGTGATAACCACTACACTACAGAAACTGCTGCTAGTATTATCAGCAAGGAGTAACCCGAGTTTTACATATATTCATCGCACGAATACGAAATTCCAACATCATGCATTCATGAAAATTCTCTGTTACAAATACAGTACTTCTCACATGTGTCAGAGACCTCTGTTTCCAAAATAAGGTATTCATGAAAGCAACTCATCTCTTTTATAAATACGTTACTTACTGCATGTGTCAAAAGGACTGTTTTCCGCCTGGTTTCGAACCAGGGACCTTTCGCGTGTAAAGCGAACGTGATTAACCACTACACTACAGAAACTGTGACAGACACCTGCTCACCACGCAGCATCTGAGGAAAACACGACACGACAGGGCGATACACAAACACAGCACGGTGAATTCTAGACATGGAACCGACAGGACAGGAACGGAACACAAAGGAAGAAATAGGGACTCTAATCAGGGGAAAGGATCGGGAACAGGTGTGGGAAGACTAAATGATTGATTAGGGGAATAGGAACAGCTGGGAGCAGGAACGGAACGATAGAGAGAAGAGAGAGCGAGAGAGTGAGAGAGGGAGGGGGAGAGAGAGGGATAGAAAGAGGGAAAGAACCTAATAAGACCAGCAGAGGGAAACGAATAGAATGGGAAGCACAGGGACAAGACAAGATAATAAATGACAAAACATGACAGAGAACGCCCTATAAAACTCTTCCATGGTCCTGATCAGTGATGTCTCGGTAACTACACAAATGTTATCCCTTAACGTCAGTGGGGTAACATCTCACCAAAACCCTAAGAATTCCACTGACTTCTGTCTTATAGTTACTTAGCCTTGCTTCACAAGACCATTCCAGATATTCAACTACTTCTACTATTAGGTCTACCACCACACTCACTACTACCATATCAGGGGTCTCCAACTTTTACTAGCATGGGAGCTACTTTTAAAAAATGAAACAACTTGTGACCGACAATTTTTTTTTTGAGCTTTCAAAAAGGCACATTTTCCAACTCTTCCCCGGGTCCTTAGTGTACAAGAGAAAGTACACGGGAATGTTCCGTTTTAATGTGCCGGTCTAGCGATGGTTCTGTACTGCTGCTGCTCATTTCATGGCAAAGTTAGCAAATTACAAATAATAGATACAAATGACCTACTTACTCATGATCTACTTCTGCCAGGTAAGCCTACTTGAAGTTAACATTTACTTGAGAAGGTGTTGGGGAAAGTATTTCTGTCAACCTACAAGATAGTTATCACATCAACTGGCTACACATGGAGTGATAGACAAACGTGCACACCACACAGACAGACAGGGGCAATATTGTGTTAGGTTAGGCTTTTTAAGCCAATAGTGCATAACCAGTGGTGGGATAATTTCAAGAGGGAGGGGAAGAGAAAGAAAGAAAAAAGCGTGAGCGTGCTGTATTTCTGATACAGTATATATCCACAAGTATATAAAACAAGTACTATATCGACATAACCTGAAAGGCCGCTCAGCAAGGAAGAAGGCACTGCTCCAAAACCACCATTAAAAAAAGACAGACTACGGTTTGCAACTGCACATGGGGACAAAGATTGTACTTTTTGGAGAAATGTCCTCTGGT
>NC_060180.1:23755416-23850404 GCF_021184085.1 Oncorhynchus gorbuscha
ACAAATAGAACTGTTTGGCCATAATGACCATTGTTATGTTTGGAGGAAAAAGGGGGAGGCTTGCAAGCCGAAGAACACCATCCCAGCCATGAAGCACGGGGGTGGCAGCATCGTGTTGTGGGGGTGCTTTGCTGCAGGAGAGACTGGTGCACTTCACAAAATAGATGGCATCATGGGGACGGAAAATGGTGTGAATATATTCAAGCAACATCTCAAGACATCAGTCAGGGAGATGAAGCTTGGTCAAAAAAACACATGTACTTTCAGAATTGTTTGGCAACCTACTCATAGGTGGGCTGCGAGGTACTGGTAGCAATATATACTACCACTACTTCTACTACTTCTTCTTATATTACTGCTGCTGATACTACTACTACTACTACAGTTTTTTTTACTTTAAACTTCAACACTTCTTAGACAACTATAAAAATTATTTTGGCCAGCTGAAACAACACACAATTTTTCTTCATGGAAGATTACCTTCTAGTTAGCTTTATTATGATCCCAATTGGTCTCTCTTCCTTTCCTCCCTCTCTCTCCCCTCCCTCCCTCTCTCTCTGTCCCCTCTAGGAGAGAATGACAGCTAACTCTCATTGAAGCCACAAAGTTCAATGCTGACCCCAGTAGTGCAGGCATTGTTTTCAGGAAACAGGTTCCCCTTTAAAAGTGAATGGGGAAATGGTAATATTTGTGTACATATTTTTTTCAAGACAATCGTGGTACCAATAATTGCTTCTATTACACAGATATTTTTTTTAAATTGCACACAGAAGAAGTTATAAGGATAATTCAGTGGCTACTGGCAACCTACAGTACCCAGACGACCTTGAACTTGAGATACTCAATGAGAGGGTGCAGCACTGAGCTAGCCTGCAACGTCACTTCCTGGAGTAGCTCAAACTGTGCATGTTATGTCTACATAAGTTTCCCCCTGAGACGTCATCTTAGACGCTAAAAGCGAAACTCTTGGCTTCAAGTGTGCTATTGAGTCTTCAATTAGGAATGAATGGGGCCATGTGATTGTTGGCTTTGTCCATTCATATAGTGAGTCATTGGTCCCCTTCCTCTCTATCTCTCTCTCTCACCTTCTGATCTGACTGGGGTTGATGGTCATCAGGTGGGTTTTGTTCCCTACATCCTTACTGTTGGTGACCGGACCCAGGTTAAACCTAGAGAGAGTGAGAGAGAGAGAGAGCGAACGAGAGAGGAGGGAGGTGAGAGAGAGAGTGTAGAGAGAAAGAGAAGGGGAGGGGAGAGGAGGGAAGGAGAGAGAGAGGAGGCAGGGAGAGAAAGGGGGAGAGGGGGAGAGAGAAGTGAAGTGAGGGAGGAGAGAGAAAGAGAGAGATGTTGTTGAGGATGATGGGGGTGGTGATGATGGTGATGGTGATAATGATGAAGGTTACCTGATGATGTAATCAGCACGGTCTATCTCTGCTCCACAGGTGTTGTTCTGCAGGATTCCTCCACTTCCCACCACGGCACAATGACCCAACAAACCATTGCTCCAAGGTAAGTCCTTTGGCAGCATGCTGTGTAGTTTCTTGTCAACCGTTTTAAATAGCTTTTGGTTGGTCTCATAGTGGATCTTTTGGCCAGACTTAGTGTTCTGATTGGTCAGGATCATCTCACCTGTAGCATTACAACAGGAACGTAAGATCACCCTGGGATAGGAGAGGAGAGAGGAGGGAGGTAGAGCAGGAGAGGGATAGAGAGCGAGAGAGATGAGATGCTCAAACTCACTAGTGCACATTTTCAATTGGCCATATTAAAACTGTTTAATTTGATCCTGAGTGTAGGTTATTTCCCTGACATCTGGAATCAAGGACTCAAAAGCCCAATCTTTAACCTCTTGAACCTATAGGGGCGCTGTGTCATTATTGGATAAAAAGACGTGCCCGTTTTAAGCGCAATATTTTGTCACGAAAAGATGCTCGACTATGCATGGAATTGACAGCCTTGGAAAGACACAACTCTGACGTCTGTGCGTGCCCCAGAACTAATGCAACAGGCGAAACCAAGAGGATGTTTCATACAGGAAATGCCCCGGATTCTGAAGGCGCTGTGTTCCAATGTCTCCTTATATGGCTGTGAATGCGCCAGGAATGAGCCTGCCCTTTCTGTATATTCCCGAGGTGTCTGCAGCATTGTGACGTGTTTGTAGGCATATCATTGGAAGATTGACCATAAGAGACTACCTTTACCTGGTGTCCCGCCTGGTGTCCTGTGTGCGTAATCAGTAAGTCCATGCGCGTTCCATTTCTTCAGAATTGAAAGTAAACTGCCACGATGGATTTTATCGTTGATAGATATGTGAAAAACACCTTGAGGATTGATTCTAAACATCGTTTGCCATGTTTCTGTCGATATTATGGAGTTAATTTGGAAAAAAGTTTGCGTTTTAATGACTTTTTTATTTCCTTATCCAAACGCGATGAACAAAACGGAGCGATTAGTCGACACAAATAATATTTTTTGTAAAAACGGAACATTTGCTATCTAACAGAGTCTCCTCATTGAAAACATCTGAAGTTCTTCAAAGGTAAATTATTTTATTTGAATGCTTTTATGGTTTTTGTGGAAAATGTTGCATGCTGAATGCTAATGCTAAATGGTACGTTAGCCATCAATACTGTTACACAAATGCTTGTTTTGCAATGGTTGAGAAGCATATTTTGAAAATCTGAGATGACAGTGTTGTTAACAAAAGGCTAAGCTTGAGAGCAAATAGATTAATTTCATTTCATTTGCGATTTTCATGAATAGTTAACGTTGTGTTATGCTAATGAGCTTGCTGATAGATTTACACAATCCTGGATACAGGGTTTTTTTCGTAGCTAAACGTGAAGCAGAAAATGGAGTGATTTGTCCTAAACAAATAATCTTTCAGGAAAAACTGAACATTTGCTATCTGAGAGTCTCCTCATTGAAAACATCTGAAGTTCTTCAAAGGTAAATGATTTTACTTGAATGCTTTTATGGTTTTTGTGGAAAATGCAAAGGGGACAGGACGACTGCACCGTATCGAGGGGAGGATGGATGGGGCCATGTATTGCGTGGATGGGACCGTGTATCTCTAGATCTTAGCCAACAACCTCCTCCTCCTTTCACTACAGTGGTAATACTTAATTGTAATTATTTTGCCTCTATGGCTTATTTTTTGCCTTACCTCCCTACTCTTCTACATTTGCACACACTGTATATAGATATTTTCTATTGTGTTATTTGACTGTATGTTTGTTTATGTGTAACTCTGTGTTGTTGTTTTTGTCGCACTGCTTTGCTTTATCTTGGTCAGGTCGCAGTTGTAAATGAAAAATTGTTCTCAACTGGCCTACCTGATTAAAAAAAGGTGAAATAAAAAATAAAAATGACCTACGCCTGCTGTCACCCACGGCACATGGCCTACAGCAGAGCCTGGACCTGCTAGAGCAGTACTGCCAGATCTGGGCCCTGGCAGTAAACCCCAAAAAGACAAAAATTATGATTTTTCAGAGAAGATCCAGATCTCTGGGAGTTAGACCAATGTTCTCAATTGCTACAAAATATATAGAGTACTGCACACACTATAATTACTTATGTTTAAACTGGACACCTTAATGATGCAGAGAGAAAGCAGGGAGGGCATTCTATGCCAAACTGAAATTTAAATACCTATTCAAATGTGGCTAAAACTAATTGAATGTGTCATTGAACCAATTGCACTTTATGGCAGCGAGGTGTGGGGTCCACCTGCAAAACAAGATTTCAACCAATGGGACAAACACTCCATTGAAACCCTGCATGCCGAGTTCTTGTACATTCTCCTACATGTCCAGAAGAAAACTACAAACAATGCATGCAGGGAAGAAAGCCATTATCCACTAATAATAACAACTCAAAAAAGAGCAATTACGTTTTGGAAACATCTAAAATAGAGTAAACCCCCCCCACACCATATCATTAACAAGCCCTGCAATACCAATAGCTGAACAAAGAAAAGAGTCCACTCATCCAGCTGGTCCTGGGACTGAATTCACAAACCTGTTCTACTAACACACTGAAGACTCAGGACCAGAACATCCAATCAATCAGAACCAACCAAATTACAACACAGTCAAAACAAAACTACATTACTTATTGGGAAACACGAGCACAAAGCAAAATGGAGTGTTATCTGGCCCCAACACAACAGTACACTGTGGCAAACTGTTTGACCATGGTTACTGATCAAAACCTTAGAAAAACCTTGACAAAGTACAGGCTCAGTGAGCACAGCCTTGCCATTGAGAAGCCACAAGAAAACATGGCTCCCTGTAAGACAGGAAAGGCTGTGCAATCACTACAACCACTACACCACAGCAGAACCCGAGACAGAGCTGCATTTCCTGACAAAATGAAAAAAAAATAAAACAATTAGAGGGTGTAATTTCCCCTTATTCAAGGTTTCAAAGACCTTTCTGATGAGGATAGGCTACCCGTCCTATTGGGGGAGGACGCAGAGAGCTGTGGTTTCGCAGTGCACTACATTGCTGCCTGCCATAAAATGACGGACAAGACCAACCAACCTACACTTGTCCTTTATGCTTATTGTTATTGTTAAATGTATGGTTATTTTGAGCTTTGGTTATTGTTGTTACTGTTGTCCCGTTGACAATATTGATTATTATTATTAATTATGTTCATATTTTAAACGTCCAAAGTAAGCTTTGGCAATATGGTCACTGAATTGAATTGAACTGAGAGAGATATGGAATGAAACAAATAGGTTCTAGAGAATGGATGACAATATGTAAACAGGTACTGAGCAATGTCTATCAGACATTACCGACAAAGCTCAGAGCGAGACGTGATCAGACATTATCTGTAGAGCACAAATAGAGAGAGACGTGATGATGCATTGCCTGTAGATCTCAGATAGGTTACAGTGATCAATCATTACCTGTAGAGTTCTCTCTGGGTGATGTTGTGTCTGTGAGGGCAGTTCATCAACTGTCTAACGTTATTATAGTGTCTAACATTATTAGAGTACTCGTGGTGATACTTTAGAGAGGGAGAGTGAGGAGTGGGGAGCGAGAGTGAGGAGGGGGAGAGTGAGGGGGAGAAAAACAAAGAAAGAAAGAAAGAAAGAGAAAAAGAAAGAAAGAAAGAAGAGAAACAAACTAAGTGTGAGCGTGTTGTATTTCTGATATATTTTACGGTTTAAATACACTACCGGTCCAAAGTTTAAGAACACCTACTCATTCAATGTTTTTTCTTTATTTGTACTATTTTCTACATTGTGGAATGATTGTGAAGACATAAACACTATGAAATAACACATATTTTCACGACTGCTTCCGCTCTACCTCTCTGGCGCTCGAGGGCGCCAGGCTGCCCTTCATTACGAACACCTGTCACCATCATTACACGCAACAGCGCTCATTGGACTCACCTGGACTCCTTCCCTTTGTTGATTTCCCCATCTATAACTGTCTGATACCCCATTTGTTCCCTGTATCAGCATTAATGTCCTTATGTGTTCATGTCCAGATGCTGTCCTGTCCGGTTCCATGTCCATTGGTAATTAAATGTTCACTCTTTGTACCTGCTTGTTGTCTGCCAGCGTCAACACTTACAGAATGCTGACAACCACTAAAAGAAGCATCAGGGAGTTTTGGTTGGTGACGTCGGGTCCGGGTGCCATCGCCGAGGGAACCAGGGGTGCCTCAGCTAGCTTGTCGGGCTTCCATGCCTTAGCTGGCTTGAGAGATTGTCTTGCCTCGGTGGGCTCGGCAGGCACCCACCCCACGTCATGCTTCAGGCAGCCCATCAGGCTCCCACGCCTCAGTCGGTTTATCAGGCTCCCACACCTCAGCGGGATCATCTGGCTTTCATGCCTCAGCCGGCTTGTCCAGAGCCTATGCCTCGGCCAGCCTGTCAGGTTCGCCCTGGTGGGACACTGGATGGCGCCCCTAGAGGAGGGGATACTGTCATGCCTGCTCCCGTTCTCCCTCCCTGGCGCTCAAGGGCACCAGGCTGCCCTTCAATACACACACCTGTCACCATCATTACGCGCAGGAGCTCAATGGACTCACCTGGACTCCCTCTGTTGATTGCCCCGTCTATAACTGTCTGCTCCACTGTTTGTTCCCTGTATCAGCATTAATGTCGTTATGTGTTCATGTCCAAACGCTGTCCTGTCCTGTTCCATGTCTGTTGGTAATTAAATGTTCACTCCCTGTACCTGCTTCTCGTCTGCCAGCGTCGACCCTCACACATATCGAATCATGTAGAAACCAAAAAAGTGTTAAAGAAATCAAAATGTATTTTATATTTGAGATTCTTCAAATAGCCACCCATTGCCTTGATGACAGCTTTGCACACTTGACATTCTCTCAGCCAGCTTCATGAGGTAGTCACCTGGAATGCATATCAATTAACAGGTGTGCCTTCTTAAAAGTTCATTTGTGGAATTATTTCATTCTTCATGCATTTGAGCCAATCACTTGTGTTTTGTTTGACAAGGTAGGGGGGTAAAGTTCATATTATGGCAAGAACAGCTCAAATAAGCTAAGAGAATCAACAGTCCATCATTACTTTAAAACATGAAGGTCAGTCAATGCGGAAAATTTCAAGAACTTTTCAAGTTTCTTCAAGTGCACTCACAAAAACCATCACGTGCTATGATGAAACTGGCTTTCATGAGGACTGCCACAGGAAGGGAAGACCCAGAGTTACCTCTGTAGCAGAGGATACGTTCCAATCAGCCCCAGATGAACATGAATGGCCCGGTTGGAATGCAATTCGGTCTGTATGATCATAACATCCTGAAGATTGATTCTGCACTTAGTTTGACCAGTTTCGTCGACCTGTAATATGTAATTTGGAAGTTTTGATGCAAAGTTATCCTGGACCAGAAGTCATTTTTTGGGCATTTGAGCTGAAAGTGGTAGCAAATGCTGCTACTTGGACACTAGAATTGAACATTATGAAACAAAACTATTTATTGTTGAACTAGGACTCCTTGTACTACATTCTGATGGAAGATCATCAAAGGTAAGGGAATATTTATGTTGTAATTTTGTATTTCCTCCGGACATTTTGGAGAATTTTCTGAACATGGCGTCAATGTAAACCGAGATTTATGGATATAAAATGCATATTATCGAACAAAACATAAATGTACTGTGTAACATGTCATATGACTGTCATCTGATGAAGATTTTCAAGAGGTTAGTGAATGTTTTTTTTTTATCCTGCTTTTGTCAATTTATATTTTGCTGGACAAAATGGCTACGTTTTTTCTTTGTGTTGGTGGTGGTCTAACATAAATATATGCTGTGTTTTCGCCGTAAAAAAAATTAAAATCTGACACGCTGGGTAGATGAACAAGGTGTTTATCTTTCATTTGAGGTATTGGACTTGTTAATGTGTGGAGGTTAAATATTTCTAAGAATACTTTTGCATTCCCTGCGCCAACGTCCCCCCCCCCCCTCGCCTCAACCCTCGCCTCAACCAGCATGGCTAACACAGCATTCTGCAACGATACACCATCAAATCTGGTTTGGGCTTAGTGGGACTATCATTTGTTTTTCAACAGGACAATGACCCAACACACCTCCAGGCTGTGTAAGGGCTATTTTACCAAGAAGGAGAGTGATGGAGTGCTGCATCAGATGACCTGGCATCCACAATCCCCTAACCTCAATCAAATTGAGATGGTTTGGGAGGAGTCGGACCGCAGATTGAAGGAAAAGCAGCCAACAAGACAGGTGGAAAAGCCTTCCAGGTGAAGCTGGTTGAGAGAATGCCAAGCGTGTACAAAACTGTCATCAAGGCAAAGGGTTGCTATTTGAAGAATCTCAAATATAAAATATATTTTGATTTGTTTAACACTTTTTTGGTTACTACATTATTCCGTATGTGTTATTGAACTACAATGTAGAAAATTGTTAAAAAATAAAGAAAAACCCTTGAATGAGTAGTTGTTCTTAAACTGTGGACCGGTAGTGTATATCAGACAGAAATAATGTTCCTCTTCGAGTGTGTGGTGTGTGTTTGTGTGTTAACTTACGTCTTGGCTGAAGTGAGAGTGAGAAACTTGAGTCTCAGTCTGTTACAGAGAAAAGCTGCATAGTGGTCAAACCCACCACTCCTGACACACACACACACACACACACACACACACACACACACACACACACACACACACACACACACACACACACACACACACACACACACACACACACACACACACACACACACACACACACACACACACACACACACACAGTTCATATGGTATTTCACAAAACACTTCCACAAATAGCCACTGTTGTGTAAATGCCAGTTGAAAAGTACCAGTGGCCTACCAAAAGTACCAGTTGAAAAGTACCAGTGGCCTACCAAAAGTACCAGTTGAAAAGTACCAGTGGCCTACCAAAAGTACCCGTTGAAAAGTACCAGTGGCCTACCAAAAGTACCAGTTGAAAAGTACCAGTGGCCTACCAAAAGTACCAGTTGAAAAGTACCAGTGGCCTACCAAAAGTACCCGTTGAAAAGTACCAGTGGCCTACCAAAAGTACCAGTTGAAAAGTACCAGTGGCCTACCAAAAGTACCAGTTGAAAAGTACCAGTGGCCTAGCCTTTGCCCCAAGTCAGAGCAGGTCCACTGAGGCCATGGCTTCAGTGACATTAGAACCGGGCCGTAGAGGTGGAAGCATAAAAGCCTGAGCCTTCTTGGTAAAACACCGTGGTAAGTCCTTACTCAAGAGTGTTCGAAAAAACACCACTTACATCTGAAATTTGCCCCATAGTTAATTTGATTAATCACATAAAATAAAGAAACATACCTTTTGTGGTAGTATATCCTTATGAGTGTGACAGACAGCAGAGAAGTAGAGCATAAGAGAATGAATAGAACCAGATATATACTATAACGCATGGTGCCAACTGCCACAATAACCAGTCAACCATTAATCACCATCTAGTTCCTTCTCACTCCCAAGTTGGTGTTCTACAGAATGAGGTGCTTAATCCTCGTAGATATAGATTTTCTATAATTAACAAGACATCTGTCGCCTAATACATAGATTTTAAATGTATTTTGCATTTAAGGCACAGACACGACCATGAAGTATAACACTATCAGACCAACAGAAAGAGGGAGAGGAGAGGGGCGGGGATTGTGAGCAATAGAGAGGGAGAAGAGAGAGACAGTGAAAGAGATAAACAAATGTTCTTTGTGTTTTTGATAACACTCATCAAACATTAACCTGGACAACAGGGAGAAGCAGTGGAGTTACCTGTCATAGACATCTCCCAGCTGACGCTTGACATACCACCTACGCCACCTCCAGTGGTAGAAACTGCTAAATGGCATATATTATTATTATATTACTACTACTACTACTAATACTGATACAATAATACGACTACTACCTCTACTAATACTACTACCACTAGAACTACATAAATACACTATTACACTACTACTACACTACTATCACACCACTATCACACTGCTACTACCACCCACACTACTACTACATGACAATCACACAACACTACTACTACTACTACTACTACTACCACCACTACTACTATTAAACTACTACTAAACTACTATCACACCACTACTACTACTACTACTACTACTACTACTAATATTACATAACTACTAGACTACTATCACACCACTATCACACTACTATCACACTACTACTACACTACTACTACTATCACACTACTACTACACGACTATCACACCACTACTACCACCACTACTATCACACCACTACTACCACCACTACTATCACACTACTACTAATACTACACTACTATCACACCACCACTACTACACTACTATCACAATACTACTTGCACTACACTACTATCACACCACTACTACTACTTTCACACTACTACTACTACTACACTACTATCACACCACTACTATCACACTACTACTACACTACTATCACACAACTACTACTACCACCACATTATAACACTAATATCATATCACTACTTCACCGCTACTACACTGCTATCATACGACTACTACCACCACTACTACTACTACTACTACTACTACTATTACTATCACACTACTACTATTACACTACTATCACACCACTACTACCACCACTACTATCACACTACTACTACTACTATTACTACACTACTATCATACTACTACTACTACTACTACTACTACTACCATCACATTATGACATTAATATCACACTACTACACCACCACTACACTACTACTACACTACCTCTGCACTACTATCAAACTACTACTACAACTACTAGTACACAAATACTAGTACACTACTATCACAATACCATTACACAACTACTGTCACACTACTAGTACACAACTACTACTACTACTACTACTACTATCACACTACTACTACTACACTACTATCACACCACTATCACACCACTACTACACCACTATCACACTACTACTACTACACTACTATAACACCACTATCACACTACTATCACACTAATACTACACTGCTATCACACCACTACTACTACTACTATCACACTATGACTACTACTACTACTACACTACTATCACACCACTACTACACTACTATCACACTACTACTACTACTACTGCTACTACTATACTACTACTACACCACTATCACACCACTATCACACTACTACTACACTGATATTCCACCACTACTACTACACTACTACTACTCCTACTATCACACTACTACTACTACTACACTACTATCACACCACTATCACACCACTACTACACTACTACCACACTACTACTACTACTACTACTACTCCTGCTGCTACTACTACACTACTACTACACCACTATCACACCCCTATCACACTACTATCACACTACTACTACACCACTATCCCACTACTACTATCACACGACCACGACACTACTACTACACTGCTATCACACTACTACTGCTACGATTACACCACTATCACACTACTAATATCGCACTACAACTACACTACTACTACACTGCTATCACACTACTACTACTGCTTCTACTACTACACTAGTACTACACCACTATCACAACACTATCACACTACTACTACACTGCTATCACACCACTACTACTACTGCTGCTACTACTACACTATACTACTACACCACTATCACACCACTATCACACGACTACTCTCACACTACTACTACACTGCTATCACACCACTTCTACTACTACTACTATTACTACTATCACACTACTACTACTACTACTACTACTACTACTACTACTACTACTACTACTACTACTATTACTACTACTACTACTACACTACTACTATCACACTACTACACTGCTATTACACCATTACTACTACTACCACTATCATACTACTACTACAACTACACTACTACTACTACTACTACTACTACTACTACTATTACTACACGACTATCACACCACTACTACTACCACTACTACTACTACTACTACTACTACATTATAATACTCATATCACATCACTACTACACCACCACTACACTACTACTGCACTACTATCACATCACTTCTAACACCACTACTATCACACTACTACACTGCTATTACACCATTACTACTACTACCACTATCATACTACTACTACAACTACACTACTACTACTACTACTACTACTACTATTACTACACGACTATCACACCACTACTACTACTACTACTACTACTACTACATTATAATACTCATATCACATCACTACTACACCACCACTACACTACTACTGCACTACTATCACATCACTTCTAACACCACTACTATCACACTACTACTACTACACAGCTATCACACCGCTACTACCACCACTACTATCACACTACTACTACTACTACAACACTACTCTCATACAACTACTACTACTACTACTACCACCACATTATAACACTAATATCACATCACTACTACACCACCACTACACTACAACTACAATACTATCATACCACTACTACCACCACTACTATCACACTACTGCTACTACTACACTACTATCAAACGACTACTACTACGACTACTAGTACTACTACTACACAAATACTACTGCTACTACTACACTAGTATCACACTACTACTACACTGCTATCATGCTACTACTACACTAGTACTATGCTACAATCACACTACTATTAAACTACTACTACACTACTACTATTACTACTATCACACGACTGCTAGTACAGTACTATCACAGTACTACTACACAAATACTAGTACACTAATATCACACTACTACTACATTATGACAGTAATATAACACCACTACACTACTACTACTACTACTACTACTACTACTACTACTACATTATAACACTAATATCACACCACTACTACACCACAACTACACTACTAGTACACTACTATCAAACCACTATCACACTACTACTACACTATGACACTACTTCTACACTACTATCACAGTACTACTGCTAGAAACACACACACAAACAAATACTACATAACCATTACACTACTACACACATACAGATATAGATGGCACACACAAATACAGAATGCTGTTGAAGTGTCGGGGTGAGTTGGGGACAGACAATAGCAAGCTCCTGACATGACTGACACACAAACTCAGACCGAACAATACAAACCCCACATCCCTCTAGCCATCTTTTCTCTCACACTCTCTATTTTCCTCACAGAGAAGTTGAGATGTTGCTCCTGACATGTCTGACACACAAACTCAGACCGAACAATACAAATACCTCTCTCTCTCTCTCTCTCTCTCTCTCTCTCTCTCTCTCTCTCTCTCTCTCTCTCTCTCTCTCTCTCTCTCTCTCTCTCTCTCTCTCTCTCCCTCCCTCCCTCTCTCAGAGATGCTCTCTGAACTCGGGGTGAGTTGGGGACAGACAATCAAGATCAAAAGGTTTTCATGACATTGAAAGCAGACTCTCTCAGTCTCTCCCTCTA
Organism: Oncorhynchus gorbuscha; assembly: GCF_021184085.1. Classification (NCBI taxonomy): domain Eukaryota; kingdom Metazoa; phylum Chordata; class Actinopteri; order Salmoniformes; family Salmonidae; genus Oncorhynchus; species Oncorhynchus gorbuscha. Next base: position 23,768,342 of record NC_060180.1, read on the forward strand.
GCCATCTTTCTCCCTCCCTCCCTCCCTCCCTGGCCCTCTCAGAGATGCTGCTTCTGAACTGAAGTGTCGGGGTGAGTTGGGGACAGACAATAGCAAGATCAAAAGGTTTTCATGACATTGAAAGCAGACTGACACACACACACTCAGACCGAACTATTACAAACCCCACAGTCACACACTCTCCCTCTAGCCATCTTTTTCTCTCTCTCTCTCGCTCTCTCTCCTTCTCTTTCTCTCTGGCTATTTACATCTCTCGATATGTCTCCCTCTCCCTCCCTCTCTCTCTCTCTCTCTCTCTCTATTTCCATCTCTCGCTATTTTTCCTTCTCTCACGCTCTCTCTCTCTCCCCCGTCTCTCTCTCTCTCTCTCTCTCTCTCTCTCTCTCTCTCTCTCTCTCTCCCCCGTCTCTCTCTCTCTCTCTCTCTCTCTCTCTCTCTCTCTCTCTCTCTCTCTCTCTCTCTCTCTCTCTCTCTCTCTCTCTCTCTCTCTCTCTCTCTCTCTCTCTGTCTCTCCCTCTCTCTCTCATTCTCCCTCTCAGAGATACTGCAACTGAACTGAAGTGAACTCAGCTGAACTGAAGTGTTGGGGTGAGTTGGGGACAGAGCAAGATCAACAGGTTTTATCATCAAGATACTGTAAGGTAAAGTGGTAAAGAGATGACATAAAATGCAGACCGACACACATTCAGACCGAACTATACAAACACCACAGTCACATACTCTCCTTCTCGCTTTCACCCTCTCTCACGCTTCTCACTCACTCACTCTCTTTCTTTCTTTCTCTTTCTTCCTCTCTCTCGCTATCTCTCTCACACACTCTCTATCTATATCTCTCTCCCTCTCTTTCTCCCTCCCTCTTTCTCTCTATTTCTCCCTCTATCTATAAACACACCCTTTTTAAACAATTCATAGATAGATCTTTCTTCGGAGCTATCTTAGTATTTAGTGTTTTCTTTAATTATCTGTTCAGGCCAGGGTGTGACATGGGGTTATTGTATTGTCGTATTGTTTTTTTTGTAGGCATTGGGATTGTGGTTGATTAGGGGTGTTGTATAGGCTTGGCTGCCTGAGGCGGTTCTCAATCAGAGTCAGGTGATTCTTGTTGTCTCTGATGGGGAACCGTATTTAGGTAGCCTGGGTTTCACTTTGCATTTCATGGGTGATTGTTCCTGTCTCTGTGTAGTTTCACCAGATAGGCTGTAATTAGGTTTCACGTTCCGTTTTGTTGTTTTGTATTTGTATCAGTTATTCCATGTACCGCGATTCATTCATTAAAGACATGAGTAACCACCACGCTGCATTTCGGTCCGACTTTCTTTCGACAAACGAAGAACGCCGTTACAGAATCACCCACCACACACGGACTGAGCAGCGTGTTAACAGGAAGCGACAGCATGAACAGCGAAGGGAGGACGTTATGGACAGCAGAAGCATGGAGTATACTACGTGGGAAGAAATAGACAGGTGGGCGGTCGACCCAGAGAGAGTGTCCCGGAGCCCGCCTGGGATTCGCTGGAGCAGTGCGAAGAGGGCTATAGGGAAATGGAGTCGAAGAGAAAGGCACGGCAGCGACAGCATGAGCAGCGAAAGGAGGATGAATTATTCGGAGAATGGACATGGGAAGACGTGTTGGATGGCAAAGGTTGTTACACTTGGGAGGAGATACTGGCCGGAAGAGATCGCCTCCCATGGGAACAGGTGGAGGCACTAAGGAGAGCAGAGGCAGCTGGAGATAGGAGCCGACGATACGAGGGAACACGGTTGGCAAGGAAGCCCGAAAAGCAGCCCCCAAAAATTATTGGGGGGGGGGCTTACAGGGAGTATGGCTATGCCAGGTAGGAGACCTGCGCAAACTCCCTGTGCTTACCGGGGGGCTAGAGAGCACGGTGTTTCCAGTGCGGGTGCATAGCCCAGTGCGGTTCATACCAGCCCTTCGTATTGGCCGGGCTAGAGTGGGCATCGAGCCAGGTAAGGTTGGGCAGGCTCGGTGCTCAAGAGCTCCAGTGTGCCTGCACGGTCCGGTCTATCCAGAGCCAACTCTCCTTGTTTATCGTGAGGAGCCAAGGAGGAGACCAGAACCAGAGCCGGTGTTAGAGGTGAGCGTAGCAGAGACTGTGAAGGAGTTAATGGGGAAAGTGGAGGAGAGAGTAATGAGGGAGTTGCTAGTATGGTGCTATAGGTAGGATATTCGTCCGACGGAGCTTGTCTGGGATTTAATGGCACCTGGGTCAGCGCTCCATACTCGTCCTGAGGTGCGTGTTAGTAGGCTGGTGAAAAATGTGCCAGCCTCACGCACTAGGCCTCCTGTGTACCTACCTAGCCTTGCACGTCCTGTGCCAGTCCTGCTCTCAGGCTCTCCAGTACACCTTCACGGTCCAGTCTATACTGTGCCATCTTCACACACCAGTCCTCCGGTAGCAGCTCCCTGCACCAGGCTTCCTGTGCGTGTCCTCGATCCTGTAGCACCAGTTCCAGCACCACGCACCAGGCTGTCAGTGCGCCTCACCTGTTCAGCACAGCCAGAGCCTTCCTTCCCTCCTGCGCTGTCGGAGTCTCCCGCCTGTTCAGCGCTATCAGAGCCTTCCTCCTCTACAGCGCTGCCTGAGCCTCCTGCCTGTATGAAGCAGCCAGAGCTGTCAGTCTGCATGAAGCAGCCAGAGCTGTCAGTCTGCATGAAGCAGCCAGAGCTGTCAGTCTGCAAAGAGCTGCCAGTCTGCAAGGAGCTGTCAGTCTGCAAGGAGCTGTCAGTCTGCAAGGAGCTTCCAGTCTGCAAGGAGCTGCCAGTCTGCATAGAGCAGCTAGATCCGCCAGTCAGCCATGATCTTCTAGATCTGCCAGGCAACCAGAATCTTCCAGATCTGCTAGTCAACCAGAATCTTCCAGATCCGCCAGCCAGCCAGGATTTACTGGAGCCTACTACCTGCCTGAGCTTCATCTCAGTACTGGGCTTCCCCTCAGTCCCGGGCTGCTTCTGTCTCGATCTGCCCCTCTGTCCCGAGCTGCCCCTCTGTCCCGAGCTGCTCCGAGCTGCCCCTCTGTCCCGAGCTGCCCCTCTGTCACGAGCTGCCCCTCTGTCACGAGCTGCTCCTCAGTTATGTGGGGATCTGGGTGAGGACTTTTAGGCCATGGTCGGCGGAGAGGGTGGATTATCCCAGGACGCGAAGGGGTGGAACAAGGACATTAATGGAGTGGGGTCCACGTCCCGAGCCAGAACCGCCACCATGGACAGACACCCACCCGGACCCTCCCTATGCTTTTGAGGTGCGTCCGGGAGTCCGCACCTTAGGGGGGGGGGGGTTCTGTCACGCCTTGGTCATTGTATTTTGTGTTTTTGTTATATGTTTGGGTAGGCCAGGGTGTGACATGGGTTTATATGTTGTTTTCGTATTGGGGTTTGTATTAATTGGGATCGCGGCTGATTAGGGGTGTTGTTAGGCTTTGCTGCCTGAGGCGATTCTCAGTCAGGCGCTTATCGTTGTCTCTGATTGGGAACCGTATTTAGGGAGCCATAGTTTCGCTTTGTATTTCGTGGGTGATGGTACCTGTCTCTGTGTTGTAGTCACCAGATAGGCTGTAATTAGTTTCACGTTCCGTTCTGTAGTTTTTGTATTTAAGTTTCAGTTATTTCATGTACCGCGTTTTCATTCATTAAAGTCATGAGTAACCAACACGCTGCATTTCGGTCCAACTCTCTTCTTTCAACAGACGAACGCCGTTACACATTTGCAATATGTTTAAACGGAGAGGGACCATCACCAAAATGACATTCTGAAATCAACACAAAAAAATGGCATCACCATAGTCTCCAGACTGTGCCGAGTTCAACGAGACGCCCCGCTTGACCGTAGCTCGCTCTGAGAGCAGCGACCTTGAAAAAAAGAAGGCCCGAAATGAAGCCTGGCTCTAAATGTCATTTGCTTTTGGGTGACAGTGAGAGAACCATTAGGGTGAGAAGCACAATTCGACCTCAGGTACGTACCTGAGGTCCTTCCGATCCGTGCCTAACCTTGACCGTGTGGCATTAACTCTTAACCTCTTGCTTCTACCTGGCACGCAGGCATCCCATCTAGAGCTCTGGAAATGCAAATGCGCTACGCTAAATGCTAATAGTATTAGTTAAAACTCAAACGTTCATTAAAATACACATGCAGGGTATTGAATTAAAGCTACACTCGTTGTGAATCCAGGCAACAAGTCAGATTTCTAAAATGTTTTACGGCGAAAACATAGCACATATTTATGTCAAACCACCACCGCAGACATAGCTCATTAGCATAGCCAAGTAGGAAAAAATATGCAATCAACAAACGCAGGATTAAAAAAAATCATTTCACTAACCTTTTGAAATCTTCATCAGATGACAGTAATATAACATGTTACACAGTACATTCATTTTTTTTCAATAATCTGCAATATATATCCATAAATCTCTGTTTACAATGACGCATCGTTCAAAAAATGCTACTAAAATGTCAGGAGAAATTAAATAGCTCCGGCAGATAACGTCAGCTAACAAGGAATACACATCATAAACTTTGACTAAATATGCATGTTTTACATATGTATAGGAAGATACACTTCTTCTAAATGCAATCGCTGTGTTACATTTATTTTTAACGTTACAGTTTGCGTTTACTAGGCTATACTAGGAGTCGGCGCTCCAAATGTATCATTATGCCTCCTCTATCTTGGAGTCGACAGAAACCCAAAATTAACACATAAATATTCCCTTACCTTTGCTGTTCTTCCATCAAAAGACCTGGAAGGGATTATACTTACCAAAACAGCGTTTAGTTTTCAAGTCTGCGTCTTTCGGTTCTCAAAATAGCCACTTTTCGGTCGAAATGTAGGCAAAATTCAAGTGGATGCGCACCAAAACGTTGAAATTATGTATTATATGTCGAGTAAACTTGTCAAACTATGTTCATAATTAAGCTTTAACATGTTATAAAGGTGTACAGCAATTGTGAGGACGAAGCGAAACACACACGTCGTTTAATCGATCCTGAAGAAAAGAGAGAGCGGGAGCAGAGCGCGCATAAACGTACACTTAAAAACGTACACATAAACGTACACTTCGCGTGACCGAGACCTTTCGGCACGCTCAATGTCTCGTGAGCGTGCGATTGTCACAATGAGAAGCCCCATTGAAAGCAGGCTTTGCGCTGAACACGTAGGAACTGTTCCCAGAGCGGTAGTTGTTTGGGAAGGCGTTTAAGATGACGTCAAAGTTGGGGCAACTTTTTCTATGACAAGAGAGATTTTGGGAGAATGCATGCCCTGAGACTTCTGCTTTACATAGAGACAAAATTTAAACGGTTTTAGAAGCTTTAGAGTGTTTTCTATTCGATAATATGTTTTATATGCATATATTAGCAACTTTTGACAAAAATGTATCCTGTTTTATATTGGTACCCAATTCCTCCATTAGGGGCAGTAAACAGGGCTAGGCTTAAGAGGTTAACTTCTTGTGACTCCAAACCCGTATCCGGGAGCGTAATCATAGCCTCAAGCTCATTACCATGAAAATCGCAAATGAAATGAAACACAAGCTTAGCCTTTTGTTAACACTGTCATCTCAGATTTTCAAAATATGCTTTTCAACCAAAGCTACACAAGCATTTGTGTAAGAGTATTAATGAACTAGCATTTGTATTTGCAATATGATTCTATAGTGAAAAAAACATCACCAAATGGACATGATGAAATCAACACAACGAGTGATGGAAAGGAACAACTATCACTGCCCGGCCATTTTACACCTGCATTGATTGCTGTTTGGGGTTTTAGGCTGGGTTTCTGTACAGCACTTTGAGATATCAGCTGATGTACGAAGGGCTATATAAATAAATTTGATTTGATTTGATTTGATCCCGAGTTCATCAGGCCAGTCAATTTTGCATTTCTGCAGGATTATTGAGCATGTCAAATTTCTTATGGCATTTGGCCGCCAAAAAAATTACTTTTGACTTGACTTTTTACTTCCTATGAAATCATATTGCAAATGGAGAAAACATATGCCTTATGCACAAGTAAAAAAAAAAAAAAAAAATGATAATAAAATATGACTAAAGTATGTTGATACAGTTCTTATACATGTGTAATTGACAAAAAAAATCAAAAGAATTTCGAAAAACGGTCCAGAAAGTACTTTTTTAAGGGGTTGCTAGGTTTTTGAAAAAATGTTCACTTTTTCAAAATTTTGCTTTTGGATGTTGACTTGTGTTGCATTTGCAATATGAAAAACCACGGTGGAGCGCGCTCGCCACCTGTTGGATTTTTAAAGTGTTACAACTGGCATTTGCCATATGGCATTTGCAATCAACTTTGAACGAAATGACGCCGAATTGAGTGGTATTGGACACCGTGTATATAGTTTGTCCAGTGCCAATGACTTCCCATTCATTTTTGTCCATTTCAGGGGGTTGTACCCTTACATTCGATGTTCTGGTGCCTGTAGGGCAATTCAGAAAGCTAATTGAGGGCCTTACTACTGATGAATGTGCTTGTTTGTCTACATACTCACCTCATATGTATATACTGTACTCGATACCATCTACTGTATGCTGCCCTGTACCATCACTCATTCATATATCCTTTTGTACATATTCTTTATCCCCTTACACTGTGTATAAGACAGTAGTTTTGGAATTGTTAGTTAGATTACTTGTTGGTTATCACTGCATTGTCGGAACTAGAAGCACAAGCATTTCGCTACACTCGCATTAACATCTGCTAACCATGTGTATGCGACAAATACAATTTGATTTGATTTGGGGTTTTTTACACCGTGCTAGTCTTTCTGCTTGCGAATTGGATTTATATTTTGATGTGTGACCTCGGTCTCAGCATGACTCCCTGATAAAATAAAGATCAAATAAATCTCTCTATGAGGCTATTTTCTGCACCCATCTTTTGACACCAATCCCACCGCTGGTGTGTGTGGCTAAAGACCTCTCTATTTTTGTGTCATCTCTCTCTCTCTCTCTCTCTCTCTCTCTCTCTCTCTCTCTCTCTCTCTCTCTCTCTCTCTCTCTCTCTCTCTCTCTCTCTCTCTCTCTCTCTCTCTCTCTCTCTCTCTCTCTCTCTCTCTCACACACAGATACAATCTCAAACGCATCAAATGGACATCAGCAGACAATGTACGGTACCTGAGATTTATTAAGAGTTCTACTTGAAAATGTCCCACATCCCTTCTACTGGTGCAGGCACCTCGACGTTCACTGCTGCAGCTACACACGTGAAGCTGTAAGACCCAGAAGTCACTCATTGGCCTTTTTATTTATAGAAATACTCACATACATCCCGCCATTAATCATGAAGCGTACAGTGCCTTCTCTGTGTGTGTGCGAGTGGGGGGTTGGCGGGTGGCGGGTAAAAGGATGAGTACGGAGATGACTGAGCTGTATAATCCCCAGGCTAACAGACATACTGGGGAGAGAAGGCCTCTGCATTAACAGGCCTGCTCTCAAGGGTAGGCCTATCCATCAGCCCTGATTGCCCGGCTGTGTGGTTTACAATGGAACCACACCACACACACATACACTTTTTCAATTGGGGCCAGATACTGTATACATTAAAAAGGCTTTGAGACTATTCAGGCCTCAACACATACCACACACACTTTCATGCTACTCTAAATAATATAGGGTCACAGACACACATAAACAAACCACACGCACGCACGCACACAAACACGCACACACATTTCTGATTACGTAGGGGCCACACCACACCTAAATCTTGGATCTCCTCCTTTGAATTGGATTCCTTCGTCCTTCAGTGTTATTTCAAATGCCGTGGTTACATGGACCATCTCCGTTCAACACATCCACAGAGATCTCTCTCGGCCCTGCCTGACACAGTGGAAACATACTGGCACGCACACGGAGCCCACCCAAAGACACGGACTGCGAGATTAACAAAACACGCAAATATCTGCTCGATCTATCACCTCAGTCCCTCGCGTGTTTTCCACATGCATATGTAGTCGCATCATTAACATGAACACTAAAGGGCCTCCTGAGCTTCATATCAAGGTTTCCCATTTGAACGGTAATCCTTCAGAAAAGAGAGGCATTGTTTTCTAACAGGGGACTGAAGGGGACCGTAGAAGCAGTTGAAAATGGTAATACACTTGAGAGGTTTAGCACCATGTTGACCATAAAGTCCTTTGAGCGTGAAATTGAGGATGGGTTTCCCCCTTGCCCCCCACCCCCCTTAACGATATCCTGACCTGAGGGGGTGGGGGAGGGTGGGGGGACCCAGAGAGAGTGTCCAGTCCTGCTTGCTGGCTCAACCAGGCGCAAAACAACAGCTGAAATGGCTAACACATGTGGCCTGACTATTACATTCTTTGTGAAGTCAGCAGACGCTGGGGGTGGATAGGGCCTGCTGAAGACCTTAGAGAGTTGTTTGTGCTGTGTGTGTGTGTGTGTGTGTGTGTGTGTGTGTGTGTGTGTGTGTGTGTGTGTGTGTGTGTGTGTGTGTGTGTGTGTGTGTGTGTGTGTGTGTGTGTGTGTGTGTGTGTGTGTGTGTGTGTGTGTGTGTGTGTGTGTGTGTGTGTGTGTGTGTGTGTGTGTGTGTGTGTGTGTGTGTGTGTGTGTGTGTGTGTGTGTGTGTGTGTGTGTGTGTGTGTGTGTGTGTGTGTGTGTGTGTGTGTGTGTGTGTACGTAAGCATGCGTATGGTCATATCTGTGTGTGTCTTCTCTGGGACTTTGTAAAAGCAACCCCAGAGTGTAACCTCTTAGCATCTACATCCCAAGATTTATCAAACTCAGTTTTATGTGCAGAGCTACAGAAATGCTACGACTTGGGAAACAAGCTGACAGCATTGCTGTCGTGAGACCAAACCACTGAGACTTAAGTGAATATATAACAGTTTGTTATTGTAACAGAGGCCCTTTTTCGGCATGACTTATGTTTTTCCATTACACATTTTCCATTCAGGCCTAATGAATGGTATTAAATGATCCATTCTTTAATTTAATGACATGTACAGTATTGAAATAAATTCAGATCATGTGTCTTTTTCACGAGTACAAAGCCCTTTTCCCACTATGGATTTAAACTGTCAGAACTCAGATTATAAGTCTGGTATACTTCTAATACCCTACACACACTGTGCACGCAAGTGCACACACTTTATTAACACACACACACAAACACAGAGAGAGAGAGACCTTATTCACACGTTACTCAGACACCACAAAAACCCACTGTTCAAACACCCTGCCTGCACACACTGGGCCTGTTTGCACTCAGGCTTTGGCGAACGGGAATGTTGTGGTCTTTCAGAACTCAACTGAAATGCCAAACCGTGTGTGCCAAGATGTTGAAGTGCCTGGTTTTCCTCACACCCCTAACAGAGATGTAATCAGCAACCCTAGATCTCACACACACACTGGCATGCACACTAATGCACAAATGCATACACACACACACACACACACACACACACACACACACACACACACACACACACACACACACACACACACACACACACACACACACACACACACACACACACACACACACACACACACACACACACACACACACACACACACACACACACACACACACACACACACACACACACACACATTGACATTAAACATCAGCAGCAGGGAACGGGCTGTGTAAACAAAGGCTGGGTAAGGAGGAGGCCAAGCCTTCAAACAGTCCACACTCACCCCAGCAGCCTGGGATCAGCTCTGTTTATCAGAGGCCAAGGGTTAGGAGAGAGATGAGTGGAGGAGAGAGAAAGATGGGGTGGGAGAAAGGTACAGTACGGAGTTAGACAGTGTGTGAGCGGATGATAATGAGGGAATGAGCTAGGTAGGGAGGTAAGGTGGAGATGGTGAAAGAAAAAGTGTGGCAAACTGAGACTTTAGAGAAATTAATACTGTTCCTTGGATATATATGGTCGCTAACAGTGCTGTTCACTCTGCTTTTTCTGGAAAACCCCTCCACATCACCAAAGGTGTCAAACGTGAAACCTAATCCAGGTTCAATAACAATTCCAACACCAGCCCTTACAGATAACTCTTTAAAGGCATACTCCAGTCTCCTTTTCACCTCATTTAATACCTGATTTACTTAACAATAGGCACATTTCAAAAGGTGGTCCAGATATCCTCATGACAGGGCACAAGTGTGTGTGTGTGTGTGTGTGTGTGTGTGTGTGTGTGTGTGTGTGTGTGTGTGTGTGTGTGTGTGTGTGTGTGTGTGTGTGTGTGTGTGTGTGTGTGTGTGTGTGTGTGTGTGGTGTGTGTGTGTGGGTGTGTGTGGGTGGATGTGTGTGTGGGTGGGGGATTATCTCTGACGTATAGAGAGATGGGGGGAACAGAGAAGGGGGGAGTCTTCTACAGTGTCTGTCTGTGTGTGTGTTCTTCTCCAAGACTGTGTGTGAGCTAGTAGGCACCAGTGTGAGTCCTGATCTCAACACTCAGCTGAAAGGAATGTCCCTCAGGCTCCAGCTGGGCTGAAGTCACCTGTTGGCTCTTGTCTGATGCTGATTTAATGATGGAGTTGGAAAGCTCTTCAGCCTCACTACGACACTGCTCTGGGGTTTTTCCACACACACACACAGACAAACACAAACACACACTGGGTAGTGCAAAAAATGCAACTCCAGCGAAGTAAGTTTGGCGACATCAGTCATTTTCAGTGTCTTTTATCGAATGAAAATGGATATTCTTGGACTGCTCGATTGCGTTGTCGTTACGAGTTATTTAACTTAAAAGGAGCACATCTGCACAGCCAGTATCAGTACAGTGGTATCATATCACGTCTACTGCATGAGGATGATGTATGTATATTTACTCTGACCGCATTGTGCCTTTTAGACAACAATGAATAAGATTATATGGACAAGGGGAACTGATCCTTGATCAGCACCGTTCCTACTCTGAGAAGCTTTATAAATGCAGGCCTTGGCCTCTATGAACAGTATTGTCAAAGAAGCAGGTTTTAGGTATAGTCTTCATGGGTGCTTGCTGCCACACTGGTCAACCTTATCCTGTATTCCCTCAGGGCTGGAACAATAGGTCACATCAGGCCAAGTGCACTCAACCCATTCTGTGGGTCATGCTCAAGTAATAGTGTGTCTGTACACTACCAGTTAAAAGTTTTAGAACACCTACACATTGAAGGGTTTTTCTTTCTTTTTACTGTTTTCTACGTTGTAGAATAAAACTATGAAATGACATGCATGGAATCATTTAGTAAACAAAAAAGTGTTAAACAAATCAAAATATGTTATATTTGAGTCTCTTCAAATAGCCAGCCTTTGCCTTGACAGCTTTGCACACTCTTGGCATTCTCTCTCTTCTATATTTTGAAGAATCTCAAATATAAAGTTTATTGTGATTTGAGTAACACTTTTTTTGGTTACTACATGATTCCATATGTGTTATTTCATTGTTTTGGTGTCTTCACTATTATTTTACAATGTAATAAACAGTACAAAAATAAAGAAAACACTTGAATGAGTAGGTGTTCGAAGGCTTTTGACCAGTAGTGTATCTGTGCATGCGTGTGCATGTGTGTGTGTATGTGTAAGCCTCCGATAACATCTCCCAGTCATAGAACCTTTCCCTGGCTGGTTGCTCCTACGGGTGCGTCAGAACCAGAGAGACAGGAAATTGCAGTGGAATTTGGAGTTTATTACAACCGAGTCCGTTCAAAAAAAGGAAAAATAATCATACAAATCTGTACATTTAGTAGACTGGAATCCATCTCAGAGTATACATCACTGCTGCTCTGAATTCCCTTATACCGCAGCAGAGCAATCACAGTATGAGCTCATGAATCAACCTGGGTCTCCCCCTCAGGAACACAGCAAAGAAATACAAGTTTTACAGGAACTCTGATAGAACCAGTCACAGCAGATGACTGTTTCTCCACTCATTTTCTAATCATCACATTGTAACCAATGTAAAGTGTAGCATGGAAAGCATTGACAGCCAGGACAATATTGAAGGCATAACTCTACTGTATGTGGATGGATATGACAGATATGTGTTTTCTTTTTGTCCCCCCAGACTTTTGTTCGTGCAACCTGCACCTAGAGCCACTGGCACATAACACTCTACTCAACAAATTGTATGCAGTCTATCACAGTGCCATCCTTTTTGTCACCAAAGCCAATTCTTCCTTTGGCCGCCTTTCCTTCCAGTTCTCTGCTGCCAATGACTGGAACGAAAGGCAAAAATCACTGAAGCTGGAAACTCATATCTCCCTCACAAGCTTTAAGCACTAGCTGTCAGAGCAGCTCACAGATAACTGCACATGTACATAGCCCATCTGTATATAACCCATCCAACTACCTCATCCCCATACTGTATGTATTTATTTAACTTGCTCTTTTGCACCACATTATCACTACATGCACATTCATCTTCTGCACATCTACTATTTCAGACACACACACACACACACACACACACACACACACACACACACACACACACACACACACACACACACACACACACACACACACACACACACACACACACACACACACACACACACACACACACACTTCAGGAAACAGCAGAGGGTGCACCCCCCTATGCACATCGAAGGGACAGCAGTGGAGAGGGTGGAAAGTTTTAAGATCCTCAGCATACACATCACGGACAAACTGAAATGGTCCACTCTTCTTCAACCTCCCAAAACCCTGACAAACTTTTACAGATACACAATCGAGAGCATCCTGTCGGGCTGTATCACTGCCTGGTATGACAACTGCTCCGCCCACAACTGTAAGGCACTCCAGAGGGTAGTGAGGTCTGCACAACGCATCACCAGGGACAAACTACCTGCCCTCCAGGACACCTACTGCACCCGATTTCACAGGAACACCAAAAAGATCATCAAGGACAATAACCACCCGAGCCGCTGCCTGTTCACCCCGTTACGATCCAGAAGGTGAGGTCAGTACAGGTGCATCAAAGCTGGGACCGAGAGACTAAAAAACAGCTTCTATCTCAAGGCCATCAGACTGTTAAACAGCCATCACTAACTCAGAGAGGCTGCTGCCTACATTGAGGCCCAATCACTGGCCACTTTAATAAATGGATCACTCGTCACTTTATACAATGCACTCTCAATAATGCCACTTTAATAATGTTTACATACAGTATCTTATCACATCTATATACTGTATTTTATACCATCTACTGCACCCCACACACACACACACACACACACACACACACACACACACACACACACACACACACACACACACACACACACACACACACACACACACACACACACACACACACACACACACACACACACACACACACACACACACACAAACACTGCCACACACATTCACACACACATTCACACACACACAAACACAAACACAACACTGCCATTTACATTTACATTTAAGTCATTTAGCAGACGCTCTTATCCAGAGCGACTTACAAATTGGTGCCACACACACACACATGGTATTAGCTATTGTATTGTTGACAGTTCAGAAGGGTTTCCATACCTATTAAACATTGTGCTTACATCACCAGGACATAGCTAGAAGTAAGTGAATGTTTTCTCCCTTTCCTCTCCTTTCTATCCAAACGCTCTCTCCTGATAACTACTCAGCAACAAAAGGGTTCATCCTAATTGCCAGAGTCCTTAGACACACAGGGGCTCTTTGTTTCACTGGGCGGGAAACAGTTTTTTTTTCACAGATAAAGTCTTGAAAAGAAGAAAGACTAAAATCATGACTGTGGTAAAATAAGCTGTAAAAATATATTTTTAAATTGCTGTTTTGAAACGAGTTAGCCACACTTCAAATGAAATGTTCTGAGGGTTTACTCTGAAGTGATCTGTAATGGATTAGGTGATATGAAGGTGGTGTGTGGATGGGGACCTTGGTTCATGAGTGATTTATGTGTGTTATACTGTACAGTGCCTTCGGAAAGTATTCAGACCCCTTAACGTTTTAAGATTTTGTTACGTTACGGCCATATTGTAAAATTGATTAAATCGTTTTTCCCCCTCATCAATCGACAAACAATACCCCATAATGACAAAGCAAAAACAGGATTTTAGACATTTTTGCTAATTTATTAAAAATAAAACCTGAAATTTCGCATATGCATAAGTATTCGGACCCTTTACCAAGTACTTTGTTGAAGCACCTCTGGCAGCAATTACAGCATCGAGTCTTCTTTGGTATGACGCTACAAAATTGGCACACTTGTATTTGGGGAGTTTCTCCCATTTTTCTCTGCAGACCCTCTCAAGCTGTCAGGTTGGATGGGGAGTGATACTGCACAGCTATTTTCAGGTCTCTCCAGAGATGTTAGATCAGGTTCAAGTCCGGGCTCTGACTGGGCCATTCAAGGACATTCAGAGACTTGTCCCGAAGCCACTCCTGAGTTGTCTAGGCTGTGTGCTTAGAGTCGTTGTTTTTTTGGAAGGTGAACCTTCGCCCTAGTCTGAGGTCCTGAGTGCTCTGGAGTAGGTTTTCATCTAGGTTCTCTCTGTACTTTGCTCCGTTCATCTTTGCCTCGATCCTAACTAGTCTCACAGTCCCTGCCACTGAAAAATACCCAAACCAGGATGCTGCAACCACCATGCTTCACTGTAGGGATGGTACCAGGTTTCCTCCACACGTGACGCTTGGCATTCAGGCCAAAGAGTTCAATCTTGGTTTTGGTAGAACAGAGAATCTTGTTTCTCATTGTTTGAGAGTTTTTAGGTGCCTTTTGGCAAACTCCAAGCGGGCTATCATGTGCCTTTTACTGAGGAGTGGCTTCTGTCTGGCCACTCTACCATAAAGGCCTGATTGGTGGAGTGCTGCAGAAATGTTTGTCCTTCTGGAAGGTTCTCCCATCTCCACACAGGAAGCTCAGTTGGTAGAGCAGTAACGCCAGTGTAGTGGGGTTATCCCGGGTCGTAGAATGTATGCACACATGACTGTAAGTCGCTTTGGATAAAAGCGTCTGCTAAATGGCATATATCTGTCAGAGTGACCATCAGGTTCTTGGTCACCTCCCTGACCAAGGCCCTTTAAAAATATATATATATTTCACATTTATTTAACCAGGGAGGCTAGTTGAGAACAAGTTCTCATTTACAACTGCGACCAGGCCAAGATAAAGCAAAGCAGTTGGACACATACAACAACATTATACATGGAATGAACAAACATACCGTCAATAATACAGTAGAAAAATTTATATATACAGTGTGTGCAAATGAGGTAAGATAAGGGAGGTAAGGCAATAAAATAGGCCATAGTGGCAAGGTAATTACGATATAGCAATTAAACACTGGAGTGATAGATGTGCAGAAGATGAATGTGCAAGTAGAGATGCTGTGGTGCAAAGGAGCAAAATAAGTAAATAAATACAGTATGGGGATGAGGTATTTGGATGGGCTATTTACAGATGGGCTATATACCTTCTCCCCCGATTGCTCAGTTTGGCCGTGCGGCCAGCTCTAGGAAGAGTCTGGTGGTTCCAAACATCTTTCAGTTAAGAATGATCAAGGCCACTGTGTTCTTGGGAACCTTCAATGCTGCAGACATTTTTTGGTGCCCTTTGCCAGATCTGTGCCTTGACAAAATCCTGTCTCGGAGCTCTACGGACAATCCCTTTGTCCTCATGGCTTGCTTTTTGCTCTGATGATCAATGGAAACAGGATGCACCTATGCTCATTTTTTTGTCTCATAGCAAAAGGGGGGAATACTTATGTAAATAAGGTATTTCTGCTTTTCTGTTTAATAAACTAGCAAAAAAATCTGCTTTCGCTTGTCATTATGGGGTGTTGTTGTAGATTGCTGAGGATTTTGTTTTTATTTAATCCATTTTAGAATAAGGCTGTAACATAACAAAATGTGGAAAAAGTCAAGGGCTCTGAAAACTTTCCCAATGCACTGTGTGTGTGAACATGAAGAGTTGATCTCCAGTTCAAATCCCTGTGTTGTCTGACTCCCCGCCAAGGGGAAGATGAGGATAGACCATAGTAGGAGGTTTCATACACTGGAAAAAGGACTCTTTACTCCTAAGCCAACAAAACCGGACTACAAATCCATTGAAAATGAAGTGTACAAGGTCAAGAGTACTTAAAATTAAAATAAATAAATAAATCATTTGGCACATTAAGTACTGTAGTTTGTTTTTGCCAGAATGTATGCATATCCTTGTCTGAGTCACCTATGCCCTAAGGTTCTAAAACATCCAGATCGACTGCTGTTTTAACAGACACGACTCACAGCCAGTCAAAACACAAACCGTATTCTGTGTTCGTTTCCCCTTGCTCCGCCAAAATAATATGAATCATATTGTTGCCATCAGGCTTTGCCATTCAAAGCCTGCCAAGGCCTTTTAGTCACTCTCTATTTCAAGTGTGGTTTCACTGTTCAGAGTGCCAGGGAGTGGCAGCCAGGGCCAGAAGTCACAGAGTTCACAATACCACAGTGTCTGTCATTTCCTGTAAGGCCAGAGGAGATGTCCTTGCTGTGTGGAACAAGGCTGGGTCTCCCCCCTGTCCAAACTTGTTCAGGAGTTTGTCCTGCTGTGTACCAGGAAATTGCTCCATTCTTAGGGAGAAACCACAAGTTTGTTTGTTGCCGTCCTCCTTACAGACACTGGAAAACCACAGACATACACAACAGCCCGCAGAGCCATCACCACCGGCACACACACGCGGCTGTGCGAACAAACACATACACGCACTTAGAGGACAGGTAATAGCCTTGACATACTGACAAACGGCTGTGTGTATTTGTTGTGGCTTAGTGCCCAGCTATACTGTTCTCCATAGCAGTACAAGAGGCTGTTGGAGACCTGATGACGAATCTATGGCTCTTTAGTAGAGCCATTTCCTGTTTACACTCCAGCGGCTTTAAACAACTACTGCAGTCTGACGCATTCTCTGTGAGTGTGTTTTCTGTGTCCCTGTGTGCGCGTGTGTGCTTGTCCTACTGTCTATGTTTGCTTTGTGGTTTTGTTGTGTTTTAAAAGCTCAATAGAGACCTTCGCTATGGTCTACAATCATGATACTGAAAATAAATATTATTTTTTCAGATCGTTTGTCTCTCCATTTTTTTTTAAAGCTATGAACTCAGTGAGCTGTGCTGTTATTTCTATTCAAAACCCCAAATTGCCCCCATCTGGAATGATAATAAAGACAGCAGCAAATAGCATTCAGCAGGGTGTGAATGATGATGAAAACAAACAGTTAAGGTGAAGCTGACTTGTAGGTATGTTTATGAACACGATTTATTTTGGTAGTACTAAAGCTGTGAACCAGATACACGTTATTAAGTAGGTTGACCCTTACACACGTCCTCCCTTCTCTCCGCACACACACTAACATTACCCATGTGTGAGAATCCTACATCAGCCTCTGATCACTACCCTGCACTCGGAGAGACAGTGTAAACATCATAACTATTAGCAGAGGAATCTTTATTCTCTGGAGGGTTTAAGCATTGTTTTCCCCGTGTTTATGTATCTTCCTGTGAATAACTGTATGTACAGTTGATGAGAGTGCCTATGTTCCGAGTGACTGTGTGTGTGTGTGTGTGTGTGTGTGTGTGTGTGTGTGTGTGTGTGTGTGTGTGTGTGTGTGTGTGTGTGTGTGTGTGTGTGTGTGTGTGTGTGTGTGTGTGTGTGTGTGTGTGTGTGTGTGTGTGTGTGTGTGTGTGTGTGTGTGTGTGTGTGTGTAGGGAGGATCCTGTAATGCCTCCCTGGATATGACGCAATAGTAAGATAAAACACCTTCCTTTGCTTGTTTCTCTCCATTTTCATGTTCTGTCCAATGTGACCCAGTCTGAGGGCACAGGGGCCCGGCCTGGACGAGCTGTTTAAATCAGCCCTGAGTTATGGCCGATGGGACCCTCAGCCAGGTCACCCGTGATACAAGTCAGTATTTGTCGTCCATCCATGTCTGAGGACGACGTGGAAACTGGCCACTAGGGGCAACTAGGGGATGGGGGGTGGCAGATTTGGAGTTAATGCCCAAACTTAACCTTAAAAATCATAGGAATTTGACGTCTGGAACAACTCTGGAACAACTTAGAAATTTGACGTTTGAGAAACATGGATGAATATCTCATTCTGACTCCTTCTGTACTTATTTTACAGTTTGTGCTCTGGTAGACAATTCATCACCCCCCGCCCCACTGGAGAACAGGCTCGGAGAGAACGCTAATGATCACTCTGTCAAGATAGCGGAGAGCAGCAGTGGAGGAGGAGAGGTGAACTGGATGTGGATGGACTGGAGGACTAGATGGTTGATAAGACTACCAGTTACCGTAACGTCCACCTTCCTGCTGCATTAGTTTCCACTCCCCTGGTTAGGCAACCAGAGGCAGACCCCTTTCCCCATCTTCAACGCCAAATGATATGACAGAAAACTACAGACGGCTACTTGGGTCTGAGCTCACTTTTACAGAACAACTCTTCATTGCGACTTTCAAAATGTGTCTCAGAACGTCAGTGCCGGGAAACACAATAACAACAACATAACCAATTCATTCAGTATATACAGTACGTGACAGCCTTCACCAGTATGTTGGAAATGGGGTTGGGGAAAGACATAGATTCACTTTCCTGTTCCTCCACCGACTCTCTCAGCCACAAGGCCCTTACTGGAGCTGACTGCAGTCTGCAGTCCTCAATAAAACAAGGAGTTATTTTCAAGGAACGTCAACAGTCCATCTGGAAGAACTTTAAACACCGTTCCAACAATCTGCCAAGATGTCTTTATACCGTTGAGAAATAAAATGACTGGATGTAATAGGGTGTAGCAATCAGTGTGTGTGTGTGTGTGTGTGTGTGTGTGTGTGTGTGTGTGTGTGTGTGTGTGTGTGTGTGTGTGTGTGTGTGTGTGTGTGTGTGTGTGTGTGTGTGTGTGTGTGTGTGTGTGTGTGTGTGTGTGTGTGTGTGTGTGTGTGTGTGTGTGTGTGTGTGTGCATTTTGTGTGTGTGTGTGCATTTTGTGTGTGTGTGTGTGTGTGTGTGTGTGTGTGTGTGTGTGTGTGTGTGTGTGTGTGTGTGTGTGTGTGTGTGTGTGTGTGTGTGTGTGTGTGTGTGTGTGTGTGTGTGTGTGTGTGTGTGTGTGTGTGTGTGTGTGTGTGTGTGTTTGTACCAGTGTCGTGTATTCATGGATGCCAAGTAATAAATAATAATAAATAAATAAATAATGCATCCTTTGTCTCTCTGTGTTTCATAATTTTCCTTGAATTCACAAGAGGCTGAATGTCTCGCCGGAGACAGCATTCAGCGAAACAGCGCCCCCCTGTCTCCGTATGTGCAGCCTATCTACCTGATGCTGTCTGGTTAAAAAGAGTATGACATTGTTGCCACCTCTACCATTGAACACAAGGGAAGCCAGCGAGCATTTCACCTCCTTTGGCTATTTTCTTTTTTTAAATTAAACAATCTGCGTTGAGCTCAACTGTGAATTGTCCAGGCACACCACAAGAAAGTGTCAAGGGAAGCCAGTTTGGGTATGGCTTCATACCAATCACATCAAATCAAAAGCAAACTGTTATTGATAGAAAAAAATGAATTGCTGCATCTCATTGTGTCATTGTCCTCCAGTGGCTGGCTGGCTAAAATCGTCCCTTTCCTAAATCAGCCATGGATGGAGATATGGATTTGGACTTATGTTTTTACTTAATACTCTGTACTGGCCAATGATTATAACACAGATAACACCGATTCTGATCCAACCATAATTCATGCATTGTGCCCCTGGCCTGAAAGGATGGAAGATCAATTTACAGCTATTGCAGATATAGTGGGCCAGTGTTAACTAGCTGGCTCATTGTTGCCCATGAAAGGAAGTTAGCCTAGCGAGCAAGCATTTTAGCCATGTAGCCTAGGACAACAAAAAATAAAAGTGTGCACTGTATGACAGAGTGATAGACCCTTTAGCCAACATGAAACCGGTGCCCCCGCACGTTGACTTTGTACCAGTACTCCCTGTACAGTCTCGCTATTGTTATTTTACTGCTGCTCTTTAATTACTTGTTCCTTTTATTTCTTATTCTTATTCATATTTTTTTAACTGCATTGTTGATTAGGGGCTCGTAAGTAAGCATTTCACTGTAAGGTTGTATTCGGCGCATATGATGGGCATTGGCATAGGGTGAATCAACATTTCTACTTGTGTGAATGAACGCACACGCCCACAAATCAGAACCATGGACAGCCACATCATATTTAGCTTACGTTGATTGGACTAATTATAGTAGTTTTTGGTATCTTTTAGTTGTCACTATTAGACTAAGCATCGGTGATTTGACGATGTTGAAATGGTGCTGGAATAGTGGAGGCAGCTCCTGTTTTCTTTCTGACTTGCGGTAACTCTCCGTGGTTCTAAATGAATAGCTGTTGCGTGGTCTGAAAATGTCAGAAACATTAACTTGCTTGACCATGCTGTAGGTCATGTAACTGTTTGTTACACGCAATATGCTTTGTGGACTTCACAGGACAGATGTTGCTCTCCGGTTTTGTGATGAAACAAAGGTGTGGTTGACTTTATTCTGCCACTGTGTCCCCTTATTGTCTCGGCCTTTAGGCCTGTATACATTATCACGGTGTTAAGGCATATGAACTAACAGGTTATAGAGCAAACAACACAATTATCACCACACACAGGTTGTAATATGGCTTGTTTTCTGGCTTGGCTTCCTCAGTGATTTTACCCCACTACTGGTGTCCACTTAGCAGTATCGATCTGTCCCAAAATCAAATCAAATGATATACCTTAACAGACTTCAGGTTTGAAATAACAACCTGGAGAAAAGAAGAAGATTAGGGAATGTTGAAATCATGGGGGAAATGACATGACAGAAAAGGGCCCAAGCTTTGCCATATTTATAGTTCTCAGTGAATGCAATTAAACACATCCCACTGTGCACACTGGTCGAATCCAGTGTTTGTTTCCACGTCATTTCAATGGAATTACATTGAACTAACGTGGAATAGACGTTGAATTGACGCCCAGTGGGATATATGCTCCACACTCGCTCTCTCTTTTTCTCTCTGTTGTGCGCACTCGCTCTCAAAGGCCTGAGGCGAGCTCTCCTGCGCCGACATGCTCCATGGCTTGGGGCGCTCGCGCTCACACACCCCGCTCTGCCTGCAAGTGTGTATGTACGTGTGCTTCAGTATATTCTCATCCACATGGACCCTCCATGAGGCAACCAATAACCTGTAGCTGGGTACCCAGGGTAAAGTGTTTAACCCAATTGAAGTGTATACTTTAAAGGGCACATCCAATCCAAGACAAATAATTGGATTTAATGGCTAAATCAACAGGACTGTGAAGTAGCTGCTTTGAATAGCATTACTAAGTCCGGTATCAAAGGGTAGGGTGTGGTTGTTTTTCACAAAAGCAAACCTTGTGTGTTCTAATACATAGGTAGCGTTATGACTCATAAGGCCTACAACATCTTCAGCAAATTACATGCGATACTTTAGTACTTGTATACTATTGTGTCCCAGAGATGCATTGGATACACCTTCAAGCTCTCAATTTAGGATGTTTTTTTTTATATATAAAATGTGTACATTTTCCCAGTAGAATCCTTTCCAGTGTTCATTCACCTCCAAAATGAATGAAACCCTCGATAAATAATACAAATAGAATTGCTCAGAGGAGTAATCGATTTTTGTCAAAATGATTGACACACCCTGTTTTCAATACCTGTTTTGAATACCCTCCCCTTGAGAGGATAACATTGCTGAGCCTGTTTCTAAAATGTTTTATGAGTTGAACACATTGGGAGGGATCTGAGACCATTCCTCCATACAGAATCTTTCCAGATCCTTGATATCCTTCTGTTCAATTCAAACCACAGGTTTGCAATGGTCCGGAGACTAACATGGCCATTGCAAAATGTAGATTTCTCAGTCAATTAACCATTTCCTTGTGTATTTTGATGTGTGCTTGGGGTCATTGTCTTGCTGGAAGATCCACTTGTGGCCAAGTTTCAGCCTTCTGGCAGAGGCAACCAGGTTTTTTGGCTAAAATGTCCTGATACTTGGTACAGATGTAGTTTCTTAATTTGAACCAGTGTCACACAGCAGGAAAAGAATCCTGCAGCAAAAGGAAATGTGAATGTTATGTGGATTATAATGAATATACTTTTTTAAAGGGTCGATCAAGTCTGAGATGTTTAAGGAAAATTCCTGCAACAACATGATGGCATTGATGTTAAAAAAGGGCCCTAGGACCAGTGGAAGCAAAACAGACCCATAATGTCAAATATCCACCACCACTGGTGTGTGTGGCTAAAGATCTCTCTCTCTCTCTCTCTCTCTCTCTCTCTCTCTCTCTCTCTCTCTCTCTCTCTCTCTCTCTCTCTCTCTCTCTCTCTCTCTCTCTCTCTCTCTCTCTCTCTCTCTCTCTCTCTCTCTCTCTCTCTCTCTCTCTCTCTCTCTCTCTCTCTCTCTCTCTCTCTCTCTCTCTCTCTCTCTCTCTCTCTCCGAGTGGGACTGTGATGAATTGAGGAATGGAGGAGATCTTAGTACTCGTGATTCCTCAACTTACCTAATATCACTCACAGTGCGGTTCGCTCTACTGCATTTTTTTGATTCTCATAAAAAATGGATTAAGATGTTTTGGTTTTAAACAGTATAAACCATACATAGACCAAAGGCAATAGACAGACACACACGAACATCGATGACATCACACCTGCTCAGACCCACATTTCTGCATTTCATTAGTGTGTGTGGAGGAGTGACACTCTTGACATTAAATGTGTGCGTGCGTGTGTGTGTGTGTGTGTGTGTGTGTGTGTGTGTGTGTGTGTGTGTGTGTGTGTGTGTGTGTGTGTGTGTGTGTGTGTGTGTGTGTGTGTGTGTGTGTGTGTGGGTGGGTGCACATACACAAGTTCTTTGACACTAGACCTGGGGGTAAATACTATTTGATAACTTTTCAAATGCTTTGAGCAAATACATGGACTGCGTTTGAACCGAGGTGGATTGAATAATACAGCTGTGTGAAATATAACGAGCCCAGCCATGTAATCTTCTGTTCATCTAACGTCCATCAGCACATGTATATTCAGTGGCTTCACAGTCAAAAGACACACAGTGCTGTTGGTGAGAGTCTATCAGGCTGTGTTGTATGTGTGAGCATGTGTAGGTGTGTGTGTGTGTGTGTGTGTGTGTGTGTGTGTGTGTGTGTGTGTGTGTGTGTGTGTGTGTGTGTGTGTGTGTGTGTGTGTGTGTGTGTGTGTGTGTGTGTGTGTGTGTGTGTGTGTGTGTGTGTGTGTGTGTGTGTGTGTGTGTGTGTGTGTGTGTGTGTGTGTGTGTGTGTGTGTTTGAGAGAGAGAGGGTTCTTAACGGTATGGATTGTAAACTAACATGTCTGCGTAGATACATAAAAGAGTCTAAGGAAGTTCTGGAAAGTGGCACACAGCCGTGTCTGTGCCTATAAGCATACCGGCATGTCCTAAGGGCATGCAAAGGGCACCCGATACCCGCCATTACTGCTAAGCTGTCCCATTGCCAAACTGAAATAGGCTGAAGTTGCCCCTAACCACTAATACATCATCAGATACATTTTCATTCCCATTGAGAAATGGAAAACTGATCCTAGAGCTATGGTTATTAGGACCAACTTTGAGTCCATTATCACCTTAACATCTGCTAGAATCACTCAAGGCCAATGGGACTGTCTAATACTACCTGTTAGATAAGCCCATAGACGGATGGTGGAGACTAACTCCCAGGTCAGTCCAAACACTAGGGGGCACTAACATACTGTGGTAGATGGCCGGACGTCCTCATTATTCTAGCGCCTAGGGAAATGGCTGTAGCGTACTCCATTCACTGGCAATGTTCCAGTCACTGTGTGAGATGATACGTGAATGGGTATGTGTGCATGCACATGTGGTTCTATCTGTATTTTATCTGGATGTGTGTTGAATGTAGGCTAATGGCTGTAAAGATTTGTGACTCTGATTCAAAAGAACTCTGACAATGCTGAGAAGCTGTACATTCCATTGCGGGCTGCTGAGGAGAGGAAGGCTCATAATAAATGGCTGAAATGGAGTCAATGGAATGATATCAAACATGTGGTTTCCATGTGGTTGATGCCATTCCAAAGACTCCATTCCAGCCATTATTATCAGCCGTCCACCCCACAGCAGCTTCCAATGATACATTCATAATGGCAGCATGGCCAAGTGGAGGTAACCATGACTAATATACAATACCAGTCAAAGGTTTGGACACACCTACTCATTACAGGGTTTTTATTTTTACTATATTGTAGAATAATAGTGAAGACATCAAACTGTGAAATAACACAGAATCATGTAGTAACCCAAAACATGTTACATCAAAATATATTTTATATTTGAGATTCTTCAAAGTAGCCACCCTTTGCCTTGATGACAGATTTGCACACTCTTGGCATTCTCTCAACCAGCTTCACCTGGAATGCTTTTCCAACAGTGTTGAAGGAGTTCCCACTGATGCTGAGCACTTGTTGGGTGCTCGTTGAACATTTAATTCCAAAATTATGAGCATTAATATGAAGTTGGCCGCCTCTTTGCTGCAATAATAACCTCCAATCTTCTGGGAAGGCTTTCCACTAGATGCTGGAAAATTGCTGCGGGGACTTGCCTCCATTCATCCGCATTAGTGAGGCCGGGCACTGATGTTGGGTGATTAGACCTGGCTCGCAGTCGGCGTTCCAATTAATCCCAAATGTGTTCGATGGGGTTGAGGTCAGGGCTCAGTGCATGCCAGTCAAGTTCTTCCACACAATCTCGACAAACCATTACCGTTGGACCTTTCTTTGTGCACAGGGGCATTGTCATGCTGAAACAGGAAAGGGCCTTCCCCAAACTGTTGGAAACAAAGAATTGTAAAGTAAACTATATACAAGTAACAATGGCTCTAGCTGTAACGCGACCATGCTCTAGCTGTAACGCGACCATGCTCTAGCTGTAACGTGATCGTGCTCTAGCTGTAACGTGATCCTGCTCTAGCTGTAATGTGATCGTGCTCTAGCTGTAACGTGATCGTGCTCTAGCTGTAACGTGATCCTGTTCTAGCTATAATGTGATCCTGCTCTAGCTGTAACGTGATCCTGCTCTAGCTGTAATGTGATCCTGCTCTAGCTGTAAGGTGATCGTGCTCTAGCTGTAACATGATCGTGTTCTAGCTGTAACGCGACCATGCTCTAGCTGTAACGTGATCATGCTCTAGCTGTAACGTGATCCTGCTCTAGCTGTAACACGACCGTGCTCTAGCTGTAACGTGATCCTGCTCTAGCTGTAACGTGATCCTGCTCTAGCTGTAACACGACCGTGCTCTAGCTGTAACGCGACCATGCTCTAGCTGTAACGTGATCCTGCTATAGCTGCAACGCGACCATGCTCTAGCTGTAACGCGATCCTGCTCTAGCTGTAATGTGATCCTGCTCTAGCTGTAACACAACCATGCTCTAGCTGTAACACGATCGTGCTCTACTGTAACACAATTGTGCTCTAGCTGTAACACGATCATGCTCTAGCTGTAACACGATCATGCTCTATCCATAACACGATCGTGCTCTAGCTGTAACACGATCGTGCTTTACTGTGAAGGCATGAGCTGACCACGCGCGTTCACGTGATAGAGTTCCATTGCAATTCTACAGACAAAGGAATTCTCCGGTTGGAACATTATTGAAGATTTATGTTAAAAACATCCTGAAGATTGATTCTATACATCGTTTGACATGTTTCTATGGACTGTAACGGAACTTTTTGACTTTTTGTCTGCACCTAGTGATCGCGCGTTATGAATTTGGATTACTGGGCTAAACGCGCGAACAAAAAGGAGGTATTTGGACATAAATTATTGTGGAACTGTGATTCCTGGGAGTGCATTCTGATGAAGATCATCAAAGGTAAGTGAATATTTATAATGCTATTCCTGACTTCTGTTGACTACACAACTTGGCGGATATCTGTTTGGGTTATTTTGGTTTCTGTACTCAGATTATTGCATGGTGTGCTTTTTCGGTAAGGCTTTTTTGAAATCTGACACAGCATTTGCATTAAGGAGAAGTATATCTATAATTCCATGCACAATAGTTGTATCTTTTATCAATGTTTATTATGAGTATTTCTGTAAATTGATGTGGCTCTCTGCAAAATCAGCGGATGTTTTGGAACTACTGAACATAACGTGTCAATGTATACTGAGATTTTTTTATATAAATATGAACTTCGAACTATCGAACAAAACATACATGTATTGCGAAACATGAAGTCCTATGAGTGTCATCTGATGAAGATCATCAAAGGTTAGTGATTAATTTATCTCTATTTCTGCTTTTTGTGACTCCTCTCTTTGGCTGGAAAAATGGCTGTGTTTCTCTGTGACTAGGCACTCACCTAATATAATCATTTGGTTTGCTTTCGTCGTAAAGCCTTTTTGAAATCGGACATAGTGGTGAGATTAACAAGAAGTGTATCTTTAAAATGGTGTAAAATACTTGTATGTTTGAGGAATTTTAAATATGGGATTTCTGTTGTTTTGAATTTGGCGCCCTGCACTTTCACTGGCTGTTGTCATATCGATCCCGTTAGCGGGATCTCAGCCCAAAGAGGTTTAAGACACTAACAGCTTACAGATGGTTGGCAATTAACTTGGGAAAACTTAGGACACTAAAGAGGCCTTTCTACTGACTCCAGGCTCCCTGCTCATCTGAATGAACGTGCCTTAGGCATGCTGCAAGGAGGTATGATGACTGCAAATGAGGCCAGGGCCATAAATTGCAATGTCCATACTGTTAGATGCTTAACACAGCGCTACTGGGAGACAGGACGGACAGCTGATTGTCCTCACAGTGGCAGACCATGTGTAACAACACCTGCACAGAATTGGTACATCCGAACATCACACCTGTGGGACAGGTACAACAACTGCCAGGAACACACAATCCCTCCATCAGTGCTCAGACTGTCCACAATAGGTTGAGAGAGGCTGGACTGAGGGCTTGTAGGCCTGTTGTAAGGCAGGTCCTCACCAGACATCACCGGCGACAACGTCGCCTATGGGCACTAACCCACCATCGCTGGACCAGACAAGACTGGCAAAAAGTGCTCTTCACTGACGAGTCGCAGTTTTGTCTCTGTTGGATTCACGTTTATCGTCGAAGGAATGAGTGTTACACCGAGGTCTCTACTCTGGATGCTCCATTTCTCTCTGTTTTTGCAGTCTCTGCATTCCTTTCTTCCTCTTTCCTCATGACACTCTCCCTCCCTGTGTTTTGTCATCCGAATACACCTGATGTTTACTCCTTTTCTTAACCTTTGGTGTGTTGATATTGTGTTCTTGGTGTTCTGACCCAGTTAATCAAATTAAATCACTGAGAGACTTCGAGAGCTTGGGACTGTAAAGGTTCTAAATGCAAAAAATATCATTCTGAGATAATTGGCTTTAAAGTTCCCGAAACATTGGTTTGAATGGTGTCAGCAATGTTTTTTTAAACTTTTTTAAAAACTTAACAACATGAATGTGGGTACTATATCGGTAGAGAACATTGAACAGAACAAGGCTAATGTCAATAATAAAATGTTTACAAAAAACGCAGATAGAAACTTACAATACCACGCTCTCGATTTGCTGTGATCCATAATTGGGGTTCTTTCGAAAATAATTCAAGGGGCCTCCTGAGTGGCGCAGTGCTAGAGCTATTACTACAGACCCGGGTTCATTTCCCAGGCTGTGCCACAACCGGCTGTGGCCGGGAGTCCCATAGGACGATGCTCAATTGGCCCAGCATCATCTGGGTTAGGGGAGTGTTTAGCCGGTGGGGTTTTACTTGACTCATCGAGTAAAACTCCTTGTGGCAGGCCGCATGCCAGTGAGCTGACACTGGTCGCCAGTTGAACAATGTTTCCTCTGACACATTGGTGCGGCTGGCTTCCGGGATAAGCTGGCGGGTGTTAAGGAGCGCGGTTAGGCGGGTCATGTTTCGGAGGACGTGTGACTCTACCTTCACCTCTCCCGAGCCCGTTCGGGAGTTGCAGCGATGAGACAAGATTGAAAATTGGGGAGAAGAAAGGGGGTAAAATAAATACACATTTTAAAAAGATTTCAAACCTCCTTGAAGTGGCGAGAGAGGAATGATGTCCAGACGATCAACAAGAAGAAACTAATATTCCCGTCTCCCACCATATCTCTCTATCTCCTGTCTGTTTTGCCAGGTGGGGTCTGTGGGTGGCCAGCGTAAGGAGTGTGATCAAACACACCTGTGTCACTGTCAGGAGGAGACACACCACATACTGCCCGACCCAGTTCCCCTCTATCAGTGTAATGATAGTAGCTGGCCAAAACACACACAGACAAAGACCCAGCAGCAGCCTGCCATCTGATGCCTGCCATCTGATGCAAAAAGTCATCAACATAAAGGAATGTTGTCTTTTTTTCACCCAACGTTTAACCTAAATACAATGACATGGGGAAATGTTTTGTCGATTTCACGTTGAATTCAAAAACTAGACGTTGAACTACGTCTGTGCCCAGAGGGATGTGCCTCTGTATCTCTGGCCTTTTGGCGGGAGCGAAAGGGGAGAGAAGTACCGTTGGATGTGTGTGTGTGTGTGTGTGTGTGTGTGTGTGTGTGTGTGTGTGTGTGTGTGTGTGTGTGTGTGTGTGTGTGTGTGTGTGTGTGTGTGTGTGTGTGTGTGTGTGTGTGTGTGTGTGTGTGTGTGTGTGTGTGTGTGTGTGTGTGTGTGTGTGTGTGTGTGTGTGTGTGTGTCCGACTGTCCTGCATGTTTTGTTTTTTGTATGACTTTTGCCCATTGATTAGAATGAAAATGTGCATTCTGCCTTTCCCAACTCCACCAGTGTCCACCAGATATGCAGACACACACACACATTGAGAGCTACAGGGTCAGCCACAGTGCTGCACCCATGGATGGAGAGTAATTGTGTTGTGTTAAATGTTTTCGCTTAAGGGCACAACAGCAAGAGATGGTATGAAGGATGAGAAGCCTTCCATCTGCCAGTTTCAGTTCCATTCGTATGTCGCCCGGCCCAGTGATTAAACCAGCAACCTTCCGAAAGCTAGTCCATCCCTCTAACCTCAAAACTACTGCCGTCCCCCTATGTGACTCTGTGTTCTTTGCAGCTTTGCACTCTGTCTGGTCTGCCCCATGTGCACCTGGTCATGGCTGATATGCGTGGCTCTGCATGACTTTGTGTGTGTGTGTACATGTGGATACACATATTTCCAATCTGGATTCAGCAGTGGTGAACCCCCATTTCCCACCCCCCTTCCTTCCCCCTCCTAACCCCACCGCCATACAGCCCCTGGACAGCAGAAACAGCTGGGGAAGACATTATGGAGCTTATGTCTGTTGCATCAAACACATTGGCAAAAACACGTTGAACTTTCCCCTAGATGCCTCAATGTCCTCCTACAGAGACACTTATGTATAGTGAACAAAAATATAAATGCGACAAGTTTTGGTCATATGTTTCATGAGCTGAGATCCCAGAAATGTTCCATAGGTTCCATAAGTCCCTGTTAGTAAGCATTTCTCCTTTGCCAAGATAATCCATCCATCTGAGAGGTGTGGCATATCAAGAAGCTGATTAAACAGCACGATCATTGCACAGGTGCACCTTGTGCTGGGGGCAATAAAAGGCCACTCTAAAACGTGCAGTCTTGTCACACAAGTTTTGAGGGAGCGTGCAATTGGCATGCTGACTGCAGGAATGTTCGGGCAGAGCTGTTGCCAGGGAATTGAATGTTCATTTCCCTACCATAAGCCACATCCAACGTCATTTTAGAGAATTTGGCAGTACGTCCAACAGGCCTCACAACCGCAGACCAAGTGTAACCACGCCATCCCAAAACTTCCACATCTGGCTTCTTCACCTGCGGGATCATCTGAGACCAACCACCTGGACAACTGATGAAACTGTGGGTTTGTCTGAGACCAACCACCTAGACAGCTGATGAACCTGTGGGTTTGCACAGCCAAAGACTTTCTGCACAAACTGTCAGAAGCTCATCTGCATGTTCATTGTCCCCACCAGGGTCTTGACCTGACGGCGTCATGACCGACTTCATACCTTCGATGGCCACTGACATGCTGGAGTAGTATGCATATCAAGGATGAATCTCAGTTTTAACTGTACCGGGCAGATGGCAGACAGTGTGTATGGCGTTGTGTGTGCGAGCGGATTGCTGATGTTAAGGTTGTAAACAGAATGACCCGTGGTGGTGGTGGGGTTATGGTATGGGCAGGTATAAGCTACGGACACAATTGTATTTTATCGATGGCAATATGAATGCATTTGAGATACCGTGACACGACCCTGAGGCCCATTGTCATACCATTCATCCTCCGCCATCACCTCACGTTTCAGCATGATAATGCACTGCCCCATGTCGCAATGATCTGTACACAATTTGAGGAAGTTGAAAATGACCCAGTTCTTCCATGGCCTGCATACTCACCAGACATGTCACCCTTTGAGAATGTGTGGGATGCTCTGGATCAATGTGTACAGCAGCATGTTCCAGATCCCGCCAATATCCAGCAACTTCGCCCAGCCATTGAAGGAAGAGGAGTGGGACAACATTCCACAGGCCACAATGAACAGCCTGACCAACTCTATGCGAAGGAGTTGTGTCTCGCTGCGCGATGTCTGGTGGTCACACCACATCCTGTCTGGTTGTCTGATCCACACCCCAACCTTTTTTTTTAAAGATATCTGTGACCAACAGATGCATATCTGTATTCCCAGTCAGGTGAAATCAATATACTGTATTAGGGCCTATTGAATTCATGTTGCATTTATGGTGCATGTTACATTCATATTTTTGTTCAGTGTTTATGGTCAGCTCTTCTCAACTCCTCTCCCCTGCAGTAGACACAAAGTTGGGGACGGAGGCAGGGTGTTACTGTAGTAGCCTCCAGAGGTGAACTTCTCACACGGGCAGGTTATCGGGTGAATGCAATCTGAAGAACAATGGGAATGAATGGGAACAAGGGAAAGTTCAACTACTGCAGGAACTGAGGACAATGGAAGCCACACAGACCTCCTTTATCAGTCGTTTTGGAGTTGTTTGAAGAAGTGGGCCGTATAGAAAGATTGAAAATAAGATAAAAAGGGTCTAGATACAGTGTTATTAGATGCAATATTATTATCTATTTGTGTACGTCACGATCGACACATTGATAGTTACTAGTTACTAGTTACTAGTTACTATCAGAGGAGATGGATCATTCTTGACTTGTGGTTGGAATGGTGTCCCTGGACCTTGGCACCATGTAAAACATTTTCAAATATCAGAAATGAAACTGTTATTTAAAAAGAAAACATAGTCATTCATACTGCAAAAAAAACAGATTTGTGTGCGTTGTAGAAAATACCAGGGGCGAGCAAATTGGCTTGTCCTAATGGTGATGTGGAGTTACATGATTTGAGTAAATCAATAGACATGTAGTGTATATGACTTTGAATGCCACGAATTGAACAAAAGCATTACATTTACTGAATAGATCAACCAAAACAAAAAAAACTGTGATTTTAATCATTTAAAATGAATACGTGTCCTTCAATATCATTGGTGTTATTGTCATTACAAAAGAAGCTATTTTAAAAACCTCCTGTGGCAAATGGTTCATTCAAGGAGCAGCCTTTTTTATGTTTATTTTTTATTTCACCTTTATTTAACCAGGTAGGCTAGTTGAGAACAAGTTCTCATTTGCAACTGCGACCTGGCCAAGATAAAGCATAGCAGTTCGACACATACAACAACACAGAGTTACACATGGAATAAACAAACAGTCAATAATACAGTAGAACAAAAGAAAACAAAAAGTCTATATACAGTGAGTGCAAATGAGGTAAGTTAAGGAAATAAATAGGCCATGGTGGCGAAGTAATTACAATATAGCAATTAAACACTGGAATGGTAAATCGGCAGAAGATGAATGTGCAGGTAGAGATACTGGGGTGCAAAGGAGCAAAATAAATAAATAAATAGATACCAGTATGGGGATGAGGTAGGTAGATAGATGGGCTGTTTACAGATGGGCTATGTACAGGTGCAGTGATCTGTAAGCTGCTCGGACAGCTGGTGCTTAAAGCTAGTGAGGGAGATGTTGTCATGTTTTGTCATTAGTTATCATGTCTTGTCCCTGTGCTTCCCCTTCTATTCGTTTCCCTCTGCTGGTCTTAGGTTCTTTCCCTCTTTCTATCCCTCTCTCTCCCCCTCCCTCTCTCACTCTCTCGCTCTCTCTTCTCTCTATCGTTCCGTTCCTGCTCCCAGCTGTTCCTATTCCCCTAATCAATCATTTAGTCTTCCCACACCTGTTCCCGATCCTTTTCCCTGATTAGAGTCCCTATTTCTCTCCTTGTTTTCCGTTCCTGCCCCGTCGGATCCTCATCTATAATTCACCGTGCTGTGTCTATGTTTTGCCCTGTCGTGTCGTGTTTCCCTCAGATGCTGCGTGGTGAGCAGGTGTCTGAGTCTGCTAGGTTCAAGTGCCTTCCCGAGGCAACCTGCAGTTCTCGATCAAGTCTCCAGTCTGTTCTCGTCTTTACGAGTAGTATTATGCTTTTTGTTTTGTAAAGTTTCTTACTGGATTAAAAACTCTGTTTTCGCCAAGTCGCTTTTGGGTCCTCATTCACCTGCATAACAGATGTGAGTCTCCAGCTTCAGAGATTTTTGCAATCGTTCCAGTCATGGGCAGCAGAGAACTGGAATGGCGGAGAATGGCGGTTATGATGTCGTTTAGAACCTTGAATGTGGCTGAGGTGCACCCACCTTTATGGAGGTGCATGCTGAGTCTGCACACTTTTCCCAATATACTACCATTTTAAAGATATCTTTGGTAATATCATGTGTCTAAATCAAATGTGTCATTGGTGTTTGTCCATTTTATGTAAAGGAAAATATAATTATGAGGAAAAACAATGAGGGAAATCACGCAATTCATAGATCTTTGTATGATTGATGAACTCTTGATGAAAATAATGGTCTCAATGGTGTTAATGCTCCTTAATGGTGTTAATGCTCCTTAATGGTGTTAATGCTCCTTAACGGTGTTACTGCTCCTGCTGGCAACTCCGGTGACTATCAGTACCTTTTTATCTATGTAAGTGGTTATCAAACTTCCTACAAATATGTTATCAACACACAACCATTCAGTATTGTTACAGTATAATATAACAGTGCCTCACGATATATCTTAACCCAATCCTACGGTATTACTTTTGTCGGGTATGAACAAATGATGTGCAGCAGGGTAACAGAAGCAACACAGACAAGACAGGGAAAATACAAAAATCTGACTTTTGCATTTCAATTGGGTGTCGGGAGAAGAATTGTAACATATTTCATGGCATTTTTATTAAAGATGTCATACATGATTGAAGTTGCTTCGAATAATAATGTGTCAAGTCATCAGTGTTATTGGTGTTTTCAATATGTTACGGTATTTTTACCAACCTCATTGTAACATTATTCCCAAGCAAACATTTTAAGGATATAATTATTACATATTAATGACTCGCCTTCAATTATTGTTGACGATCCAACAAAAACAGGATCGTACAATGAGAAAACTGTTGCACAGTACACCTTTACACATACCTGATTAAGTTCAAAAGAAAAAAAGAAAACATTCTTCAAATGACCATTACCCTTTGCGTATCTCCTTGAAATGATGTACAAATGGAATTTGATGGAAAAAGATAATAGAATGCCAGAATAGAGGCGAGTAAGCACCAATGACAACAAGGCAGCACAAGCATTTCAATTCATCTGTTCAAATGAAGGAAATTCATTAAGCTTTCACTCATGATCTTTAATCATGTTAAGAAGTTCACTAACATTGGGCAATACGTTTTGGCAAAGAAAAAGGAAATCAATTCAAAAAGAATTGCAAGTTGAAACGCCAACACAGTTCAAGAATGACTCAGATACTGGGAGAGAGCCTCTGATGCTATGAGTTGCAGAAGGGCCAGTGTTTGTTGGGAGGATCACCATATTATGGTTCCTACTATGAGTACTATGAGTTACTAACCACTGATACTGGGTCAGATATTTGTCATCCCCTAATGTTTATTTTTTAGAAATGGAGGATAGGACAATCTGATCCTAGATCTGTGATTAAGGCAAACCTCAAGCATTGTATTGTGGTATCATCATCCATCATTAATAGTTCACATTCAATGTTGGACAGGTTTTTGAGCTCAATGTTGTTCTAGAATGGCAGTATGAGTATGGGTGAATGGCTAAGAGAGTAATGCTAGCTAAGGGCTTAAGACTAGGGCTGGGCAGCAGTAGAGGAAGGACATTTCCAGGCCATGGTTTGTAGTATGAAGCGAGTTTATTGAAGGGATAGGGCAGCAGGACTTACTGTAATGTATTGTGGGAGGACGGCACACAGCACTGTCTGGGTAATCTATTGTGGGCCCATGGCTGTATTGTGGGCGGCTGGGCTGTGTGCGGGATAGCGGTGTGTGGGTAGTCTATTGTAAGGTCCTGGCATTGGGCAAACATGTTTGGAGAGTGTTAATCATTGTGTGAGTCAGTTGATGGCCTATGCTAGCTCTTTGGTCTCGCTGGCCGTGGTTCCCTTCATTAAAGACTTGACCAGGGTGACAGGACAATGGATCCCCTGTCGGCCTAGAGAATCAAACTCTCTCTCTCTCTCTCTCTCTCTCTCTCTCATTCCCCTCCCACAACTCTGTCATCTTTCAAGACAGTCAAGCGTGCATACATTTTTAAGTATGGGTGGTCCCAGGAATTCAAATCAAATCAAATTGTATTGGTCACAAGCGACGAATACAACATGTGATAGGCCTTACAGTGAAATGCTTACTTACAAGCCCTTAACCAACAATGCAGTTTCAAGAAAGTACCTACAAAAAATATATATATAAAAATGTAAATAAATCAAAGTAACAAATAATTAAGAGCAGCAGTTGCCATACAAAGAGGTGATGCAGCCAATGCTCTCAACAGTAAAGCTGTAAAACTTTTTGAGGATCTGAGGGAACATGCGGGAAGAGGCGTTGTCGTGCCTTCTTCACGACTGTGTTGGTGTGTGTGGACCATGTTAATTCCTTAGTGATGTGGAAACCTAGGAACTACAGCCCAGTCGATGTGAATGGGGGCGTGCTCAGCCCTTTGTTTCCTGTTTCCTGTATTCCTCCTTTGTCTTTCTGACGTTGAGGGAGACACTGCCAGGTCACTGACCTCCTCCCTATAGGCTGTCTCATCTGTGATCAGGCTTCCACCTTTGTGTCATCAGCAAGCTTAATGATGTGTTGGAGTCGTGCACGGCCACGAAGTTGTGGGTAAACAGGGAGTACAGGAGGGGACTAAGCACGCACCCCTGAGGGTGCCCAATGTTGAGGGCCAGCGTGGCGGAAGTGTTGTTGCCTACAGCTCAGTGTACAAAAGCATAGTGCCTTCCATGCTCATCACTAAGCTCAGGACCATGGGACTGAACAACTCCCTCTGACTTTTCTATTATATAAACATTTTTCTCTCTGCATTGTTGGGAAGGCCCATATGAAGAATTTCACTGTCAGTCTACACCTGTTTTTTTAGTTAGCATGTCTCTGCCTAATCAGATTTACGACCACTCAGTTCATACAATTAATCAATCAAATGTATTTATAGAAGTCTTTTCTCATAGATGACCAGCATGGTCAACTAATAATCACAGTGGTTATACAGTAGAGGGTGCAACAGGTCAGCACCTCAGAAGTGAATATCAGTTGGCTTTTCAGAGCCGAGCATTTAGAGGTCGAGTCAGCATGTGAGAGGGAGAGGGAGAGGGAGAGGGAGAGGGAGAGGGAGAGGGAGAGGGAGAGGGAGAGGGAGAGGGAGAGGGAGAGGGAGAGGGAAATAGATAGGGAAATGGAGAGGGAAAGGGAGGGCCTCACATACAGTGTAGAGTGAAATAGAGATTGTGTCATCTGTGGATCTGTTGGGGCGGTATGCGAGTTGGAGTGGGTCGAGGATGTCTGGGATGATGGTGTTGATACGACGGCAGTAGTGAAAGTGGCAGATCTAGACATTAGCTCAGTGCAGATGTTTCTTGAAATCTATGGCTTCTGTTTGGGAAATGTACGTACGGTCACATAACGTCGTCAATATAAAAGGTATAAAAGGCACTCTCTCGGTCGCGCGCGTGAAAAAGCTCTGTGACACGGCAGTGTCCACTCATTTAGACTGCTCTTACTCCCTCATTTTTCAGAATACAAGCCTGAAACAATTTCTAAAGACTGTTGACATCTAGTGGAAGGCATATGAACTGCAATTTGAGTCCTAGGTCAATGGATACTGTAATGGTATTGAATAGAAAACTACAACAAAAATCCTACTTCCTGAATGGATTTTTCTCAGGTTTTCGCCTGCCAAATCAGTTCTGTCATACTCGCAGACATTATTTTAATGGCTTTGGAAACTTTAGAGTGTGTGCTATCCAAATCTACTAATTATATGCATATCCTATCTTCTGGGCCTGAGTAGAAAGCCGTTTAATTTGGGCGTGCTTTTCATCCAAAATTCCAAATGCTGCCCCCTACTCTAGAGAAGTTAACCTGTTGCGACGAGCCATCCCGGATCCGGGATCGTGAATACAGCCTCAAGCTCATTACCATAACGCAACGTTAACTATTCATGAAAATCGCAAATGAAATGAAATCAATATGCTAGCTCTCAAGCTTAGATTTTTGTTAACAACACTGTCATCTCAGATTTTCAAAATATGCTTCTCAACCATTGCAAAACAAGCATTTGTGTAACACTATTGATAGCTAGCGTAGCATTTAGCGTAGCATTTAGCATTAGCATTCAGCAGGCAACATTTTCACAAAAACCAGAAAAACATTCAAATAAAATAATTTACCTTTGAAGAACAGATGTTTTCAATGAGAAGACTCTTAGTTAGATAGCAAATGTTCCGTTTTTACAAAAATATTATTTGTTTAGGACAAATCGCTCCATTTTCTGCGTCACATTTAGCAACGAAAGAAACATGTATCCAGGATTGTGTAAATCTATCCGCAACCTCATTAGCATAACGCAACGTTAACATTCATGAAAATCGCAAATGAAATTAAATAAATCTATTTGCTCTCAAGCTTAGCTTTTTGTTAACAACACTGTCATCTCAGATTTTCAAAAATATGCTTCTCTACCATTGCAAAACTAACATTTGGCATTTAGTGTTAGCATTTAGCATTAGCATTTAGCGTTAGCATCACCAGGCAACATTTTCACAAAAACCAGCAAAAACATTCAATAAATCATTTACCTTTGAAGAACTTCGGATGTTTTCAATGAGGAGACTCTCAGTTAGATAGCAAATGTTCAGTTTTCCTGAAAGATTATTTGTGCAGGAGAAATCGGTCCGTTTTCTGCGTCATGTTTGGCTACCAAAAAAAACCCAAAATTCAGTTATAAAAACGCCAAACTTTTTCCAAAATAACTCCATAATATCGACTGAAACATGGCAAACATTGTTTAGAATCAATCCTCAAGGTGTTTTTCTACATATCTCTTCAATGATGTATCGTTCCTGGAAGTGTGCTTCTCCGTCTGTATCGCATGGTAAAATGGTTGCCACTGAGAATTACGCACCAATTTAGACAAAGAACACCGGACGGCCCCCTGGCAAATGTAGTCTCTTATGGCCAATCTTCCAATGATATGCCTACAAAGACGTCACAATGCTGCAGACATCTTGGACGAACAGCAGAGCGCATAAGCTCGTTCACAGCATATTCACAGCCATATAAGGAGACGATAGTAAAACAGAGCGTCAAAAATCCTGCTCATTTCCTGTTTGGAGTTTCATCTTGGTTTCGCCTGTAAGATCAGTTCTGGGGCACTCACAGATAATATCTTTGCAGTTTTGAAAACGTCAGAGTGTTGTCTTTCCAAAGCTGGCAATTATATGCATAGTCGAGCATCTTTTTGTGACAAAATATTGCACTTAAAACGGGCACGTTTTTTAAATCCAATAATGACATAGCGCCCCCATAGGTTGAAGAGGTTAAGGAGACTTCCGCTCCAATCGTGGAGCAACAGCCATCCACTTCCATGGGGCCCGTTCTGGTCACTGTTGCGGAGTCGTCCTCTCCTCCCAGTGGGGATTCTCTGCTAGTTGAGCCAAATGCTTTGGTGCCTGAGGTTCGACTGTCTGATGCCCTTAAACCTTTAACCACGAAGTCTCCACCTGCCTCTGCCACTCTTGACCTATAGCCTTAGCCAGCCGTGAATTCGTCACCTACTCCTAGGATGGAGCCACAGACTGCAGCTACAGCAGACGTTGGGCCCTCTGCAGTCTCGCTTTCCAGCACCGTGCTAGTTCCAATCCCGAGGGTCCTGCTAACTCCAGACCTTCCTAACCTCTCCTCTGGGGACCCGCCAGACATCACCCCGGGCGACCCACCAGAAGTTGCACCTGATACACTCTGACCTAGCTGCCCTGTAAAAATGACCCAGTAAAATACTACTTGAGTAAAAGTCTAAAACTATTTAAAATATGCTTAAGTGCCAAAAGTAAATGTAATTCCTACAAATATACTTAAGTATCAAAAGTATTCAATGAACTGTACAAATTTGTATTCACCCACAGCCCACATTCAGAATGACTGCCAGGGTTAGAAAGATTAGTAAATGATAAAAATAATAAACCTAAACCAGGGATCATCAACTATATTCAGCCACTGGCCAATTTTTTTCTCAAGCGGATTGTCAGAGGGCAATAATTATCAATAATTTGTAAACTGCATATTATCCGCAAGAAACCCAAACAGATATAATGTTTGACTGAAACATAATCATTTCAAACCTTGCTGACATTTGCATATGATCACGTGTCGCATGGGTCTCCCAAATGGTGCAACGGTCTGAGGCACTAGAGTGCTAGAGGCGTCACTATAGATCCTGGTTCGATCTTTAATCCGCAAATCTACAATCATAAGCTAATTCCATCAGACAACTGGAACTGCAGGTTGCCTGATTGAGAGTCCCATCTAGGGGGACAGGGGATACACAGACACAGCACGGTGAACAATGGCCCAGAAACGGAAAACAAGGGGAGAAATAGGGACGTTCTGGTTGGGAAGACTAAATGATTGATTTTGGGAGCAGGAACGGAACGGTGAACCTAAAAAGACCAGCAGGGGGAAAACGAACAGAGGGAAAAGCAAAATGACAAGACATTGTTCTTAACTGACTTGCCTTGTTTAATAAACAGTGTTTTTTAAAGTCATTGTTCTTCTACTTGCCTTGTTTAATAAACTTTTTTTTAAAGTCTGTCTATTATACTTGGGAATAGATTTCTTGAATTAAAATCACTTGTAGCTGATTTTCTGCTTATACAGTCTGTATTTACATGTCCAACAATAATAAAATAAAAAAGTTAATAAAGTGTTTTTTTTTAAATGCGCAGAAAACTGGGGGGGGCAAATAAAAGCACCCGTGGAACAGATTAGGACCCACGGCCCGTCAGTTGTGGAACCCTGACCTAAACCATCTATACGGGAACAACCATTTCAATAACATGTGCAATTCGTTTAACTAACAGATTGGATTATTTTAGATTTGTATTTTTATCTTTGTGTTGCATAACATTGATGCGTCAATCAATGTACATGCAAAAACTCAGATATTGAAACAAACAATTCTACAAATCAAACTGCTGGGAAATACTGTATGGTAATGAGGGGCATGGTTTTAAGTGTTTTACTCTACACAGAGTAAAATGACACAGTCACACTAATCTCTGGTAATTAACACCGACACTGGGGTTATTTTATGCCACTTAGTGTTCATTTCACTCTTTGCAGAGTTTATTTAACTATTTTTGAGTAAAATAACTGTAACTCTGCTGTAATAACTCTCCATTATTTCCTGTGTATGCATTGGTCTGTCTGTCTGTCTGTCTGTCTGTCTGTCTGTCTGTCTGTCTGTCTGTCTGTCTGTCTGTCTGTCTGTCTGTCTGTCTGTCTGTCTGTCTGTCTGTCTGTCTGTCTGTCTGTCTGTGTGTCTGTGTGTGCGTGTGTGCGTGTGTGCGTGTGTGCGTGTGTGCGTGTGTGTGTGCGTGTGTGTGTGCGTGTGTGTGTGCGTGTGTGTGTGTAGACCCCAGCCCGTGAGACTCAGCCTCTTCTCAACCCCAGTATCTGGTTCACCTGTCCCTATGGATCAGAGCTGTGGGCCAGGCCAGGGTCAAGGCAGAATGGGGGGTAACAGCGGGGTGTGGGGGTGCCTGTCTTGAGGTCTGTGCTCTTAATGCGGGGCGTAACTGGGATCAAAGAGCCACTGACACCCCTGGCTCCCTGGGGCAGTATACCCCTGTACCCCTTCCTCCCCTCCCTTCTCCTTCTCACCCCTCACTCCCTCTCTTCTTCCAGCAACAAAGCAAGCAGCCATGGATTGTGTTAGAAAGACAGGTGGGGACCCAGGATTGCAGTACAGGGGGATTCACGTCTCTCATCACTGCATCTGGACCAGTCAGTTAGTTGTCTGACTGTCCACAATAAAAATGAAGAGAGACTTCCTCTTTTCCATCCTCTGATTCCCCTAAATACTCTTAACCCCCTCACTCACTCAACAGACAAGTCACAAGAACCCCTCCCTCTTTCCCCCCACACACACAGACACACCCTCACCCAGTCCCCAGCATCAGTTATCAGGTGGGTTTTGTGTACGATTCCCATATACAACTGAGAGCAGAGGTTTCATAAGACTTGAAAGGCTCTATACACATTCCCTGCCTTGACAATGGCAATGGCACAATTGATCACCCTTAACCTGGTTTCTATAGCATGTGTTCAATAATCGTCAAAAACATAATTGCATGCGTATACATCTGGACGTGCTTCAGGGTTCGTGGTGACCTTCGCCGGTTTATCTACCGAACACAGGAAGTTGGCTGGGAGGTTAACAGGAAGTGAGGTCATAGTGGAGGTACAATTTGTCATGAAGCTCTCAGGAAGTAAACCCTTTGGAGTTGACACAAAGTGCATTGTGTCTTTTGGAGGTGAGGGCCTGAGAAGAAAGGCCTATCTAAAGTCTAATGAAGAAATAGTAATCGCTCACTAAACATCCCAAAGAAGCTGGGGAAAAAAAGATAGCAATGAGAAGAAAATAAATGTATGCAGCTATACTAACTTTATTCCTCACAGCATTCCTTCCTCCTCATCCACCATGACTCTGTCAGTTTCACCCCCACTGGGAAATTGCAGCCTGCAGGCTCACCAATCACAAAGCATGTCTCTCACAAACCCACCAATCACAGGTCTCGTGGGCTGTCACCGTGCAGGGTGGTTGGCTCAAGGTGGTCATTTTCTCCTGCAGCCTGTACTTACTGTAGGGCCCTGGGAACAGGAGGTCAGTCATCATGGCGCCCAAACGTAACGTACCCTCTCAGAGCCAGAGACGCTATATGTTTCCAGATGTTAACAGTCAACAGCTACACTCACTTTCTTACTAACCTAAACCCATTTCTGTAATAGCAATCTGAAGATGCATACCGCATGTTATATATTGTATATATGAAAAGTTGATATTTTTTAGGTATGAAATTCATGCAGCATTTGTTCCAGAACTCTAATGGCAAAGTGCCAACTTTTACAGCGAGCAACTTAAAATAGGATTCCCAGACTGCTGAGTATGATGCTGCCACTTTGAGTTGACAGAGTAGTTCTTCCAAGCAGCAGTGAGTATGACACATATCTTTAGGAATGAGAGGCTGCTGGGTGTTAGTAAATTGTACATTTACTTGCATAATCTCTAAAAGTACATTTTGACAGCGCCGTTCGTCATCTGTTGCCTCAACCAGCTGTTGGGTAGTTAAAGAGCCTTTAGAGTAAACCGCTATCGTTTAAGAACAGTCAGCTCCACAAATGTGTATGTGTGTGTCTTAGTGTGCGTGCTGTGTGTGTGCGTATGTGTGTGTGCCTACAAAGTGTGTGTGTGCCTACATAGTGTGTGTGTGTGTGTTTTTCCAGGAGTCTGGACTGGAATCTGCTGCCTCATGGCGAGGCTGTGGTGTTGCACTGTCTGTCTAATCACTGTATTTAAGACTGTGTGTTCACAGGCCTGAGCTGCCGCGCCGAGTCTAGCTGATGGAGAGACCCACAACTGGCTCTAACCCCTAAACCCCTGCACCTCTCCCAGCACTCACACACACACACACACAAACACGCGTGCGCGAGCAGGACAGAAGACAGAAACCAAGAACCCAAACAAAAAGATCAGAGAGAGACCATCTATGTTACTCTTTAAAAGTTGATGTTAGCCAAATGTTCAACCTTTCAATTATGGTAATTAGATCTGCGTTTTTCTCTCTCCTCCTGTCAGTGTTGCTGAAGATGGTTCTTGTGTACACGCATTGAAAGACTGGGATCGTGCTGTGTGACTGAATAGGCTGGGTTACGATAGGGAGCTGGGTAGAAATTGTGTGGGGTCTGGTGTGCGTTTCTTAGTGGGTTGAAAAATGGTTGC
The DNA here is from genome assembly GCF_021184085.1 of Oncorhynchus gorbuscha. NCBI lineage: Eukaryota > Metazoa > Chordata > Actinopteri > Salmoniformes > Salmonidae > Oncorhynchus > Oncorhynchus gorbuscha. Next base: position 23,810,854 of record NC_060180.1, read on the forward strand.
AAGCTTCACTCGGGATGTCTTAGGACTCCAAGAACTGTTTCAGTGTCAAAATATAAACATTTTGAAATATAATGACAAAAGTACGATGCAGAGTGACTGATGCCTTAGGCAGTCAGATAAGGAAGCTACCATAAGCAAAGTGTTGTTCCAAATGAGACAGCAGTGGAATTTGAGTCTGTGTTGAGGGTAAGTGTGGGTTCGGAGGTGATGACCTAGGAGTGTTTATGTCGGGGGGAGGGGCTTAGTCAGGTCAAAGAGGACATCATGGAGTAAAGGAGTTTATTCAGGAAGCAATAGGTGTTGTTCGATGTTTAAATATGTGTGTTGGGGAGCGCAACGGAGGGTGTTGGTATTCACAGAATAAGAAGCAATGAGACCTCTTATGTGTGCTTCTGGTTTTCGGTGTCCACTTGTGCTTCTGCTTGCTTGTGTATGCCAACCTGTATGTTTGTGAGTTTGTCTATGTGCTTGCGTGCGCCTGTTTGTGTGTGTCCAGAGGTGCTGTGGTGTAAGCAGGGTACTGAGATAAATCTGTCCCTCCTGTCACAGCTCTGAGGTGGCTGACCTGTCGTTCCAACATGCAGCTCCACCCACCTCCACCGCTGCAACCAGGCTATGAAAGGAGTGACTGGAGTCTGGAGAATATCACTGGCACGCACACGCGCACACACACACGCACACACACACACACACACACACACACACACACACACACACACACACACACACACACACACACACACACACACACACACACACACACACACACACACACACACACACACACACACACACACACACACACACACACACACACAGAGGCACAAACTGCCACACCGACATATTCAGACACTTACACAATCTCCTACAGACTCAACAAACACTTCATAGTCATCCTTTGTTGTTCTATCAACCCACAACTACTAGAATCATAATGTCGACTTTAATCTCTCATTCAAACTGTTCCTCTCCTGTATGTTTTTGATCTGATTCCATTCCCTTCACAGACGTCACCAGCGTTACTTCCCTTTCCTAGCTGGACTGTTTATTTTCATGCTTATCCCAGTGTGACGAGAGGTTTATATAAAACTGATATGGAACAAATGAGTTAGAGCTGCAGCTCAGAGGCTGCGCTGCTTCCAGACACATGTGCTGCTAGCCGGTGTGTGTGTGTGTGTGCGTGTGTGTGTGCGCGCGTGTGTGTGCGCGTGTGTGTGTGTGCGTGTGCGTGCGCGTCTGTGTCTGTGTGTCGGCGTGTGTCTGTCTGTCTGTATGTCGACGTGTGTATGTGTCTGCATGTGTGTCTGCGTACGTGTGTGTGTTTAAGGGAGTGTTGACTCTGTGCCAGGGAATGGCTGGAACGCCTTCAGATTACAGACAGCCCCACACAGAGAGAACTGACTGTTACAGAATTATGGGTTAGGTCAAACAGAGCTGCCCTGCACTGCTCTACTGTAGAAGAATGTTTGTCAGTGTGTGGGACAAAGCTGCTTTTCCTTAAATGTTGGTATTTTGTGTATTTTTCTGTGGGGCCTTATCAAGACGTCCCATATCTCTCTCCCCTTTTCTCCCTTTCTCGTTCAGTCTCTCATTCTTTTAATCTTTTCTCTCTCTTTCTTTCTTTCTCTCTCTCTCACTCACTCAGACACACGCAAACACACGCACATTTGGGTTTCAGGTTAAGTTCAGGCATTAACTCTGTACTTTTAAGGTTAGGCATTAACTCTGAATGGTTTTAAGGTAAGGATTAAGGTTTGGGATAGGCTTCAAAAGAAATATCAAAAACAACTTTCTATCGCTGGATTCAAACCTGCAACATTTGGAATCAGAGGCTGATGCTTACAGCACTCACTGTTGCCCCCAGTGGCCGGTTTCCACGTCATCTCCCGACGTCCCCAGACATGGATGGACGTCGAATGCTGACTTGTATCATGGGGTGACCTGGCTGCCCAGCTTAGTCTCTGACCAACTCCCTCCCTTCCTCTGGTTGTTGTTATTTTTATGACTGAGTCATATCACTGTCTGTCTGTCTCAGTATAAACCCCACTGATTTACAAACACACTCAAAAACAAACACACACACACAGTTCATTTGCACACCGCCCTGTGAAGTGAGCAGACTGGAACTTGTCGCAGGATAGAGCCATCATATTCAGCACGTACGCTCGCCGCAAACGGAACAGAGCTGGCAATGCATACCCTTTCGCTCGACATACACCTAACATTCACGCTGGCTCGCTCCCAGAGACAAAGGTGCAGCTTATATATAGCTCACTGGAAAATATGGACACCTTGTCATTGCAGCTGGAGCAATAAAACCGTCTTGTTAGGCTATGCCGAACACTCTGAATGTGACTCATTGTGTGATTTATGCCCTGGTCGATTTCAGCTGACCTGGTTAAGAGTGATCCAACAGAAAACACACACACACACACACACACACACACACACACACACACACACACACACACACACACACACACACACACACACACACACACACACACACACACACACACACACACACACACACACAGGAGACCACCCCTTGTTTCAGGTGCAGGATTCTGACGGCTAGTTTTTGTTTTCTGCGTCAGGCAATGGTTTAGTAATAAAGTATTTGAAAACAAGGGCAGTATTACCTGTGTTTGCCAACCACTTAGGACATTTGCGGCCTGCGGCCCATTTGCTTATCTTAGGGGTGAGTAATGTGTGTGCTGTGGTCACGGCCTGGCCCTGGACGGAGTCATTAATCCTTCAGGAGTGAGTTTGTTGAGTCATGGGTGAGGAGCTATGGGAAGGGAATTATATTTTAGGCTTTAGGGGTAAGGTTTAGGGTTACAATTATGGTTTTAGAGGTTACCATTAGGAATAGGATTTAAGTTTAGGTTTAGTTTTAGGGTTTGGGGTTAGTGTTAAGGTTAGGGTTAGGTTAGGGTTAGAGGTTAGTGAAAATAGCATTCTGAATGGGAATACATTTTGTGTGTGTGTGTGTGTGTGTGTGTGTGTGTGTGTGTGTGTGTGTGTGTGTGCGTGCGTGCGTGCGTGCGTGCGCGCGCGTGAGTGTGTAGGACATACTGTAGCCTACAGTTGGACCGACAGACTGATTTGTTTAGTCATAGTTGTGGTGCTATGACTGAGTTGACTAAAATCTGTTGAAGTGGTTGTAGTGTGTGTGGGTCAGAGAGTCCGAGATACTATGGCCACTGCGTCCAGTTCCCTGTCAGCTTTCAAGAAGAAGACTGAAAACATCCAACCAACCCCCTTCAAACCTGTCCTTTTTCACCTCAAACACCCCTCCACATAAAAACCCAATCTCCAGATCCCCCTTCCTCAGAGCTCCATGATAAGCCCTTTCAGTTAGTCAGTGGGACACAGAGCAGGCCCCCAGCCCAGGGCCCAGAACAGAGCCCAGACCCCAGCTCAGAGTCCTCCAGCCTGCTGATGGCTAAAAACTGAGAGGGAGGGTGGGAGATGAAAGGAGCCACCGTGGGTCCAGCTTAAGCCGTCATCCATCACAATCAACACGGTCAGCGGGCCCAATTAGGCCCCGGAACACTCAGGGCCATGCGTTGATTGTTAACGCTGTGAAAACAGAGGGAGGTAGAGGAGCGATGATGGCCGGGGACTGAGGGACAGGGAGGGGGAGAAAGAGGGAGAGAGGGTGGAATGGAGAAAATGGGGCTGATATTCTGCAAAAGGTATAGGGATTGGACTGCTGAGGACTGGGGTAAAGTCATGTTCTCTGATGAATCCCCTTTCCCATTGTTTGGGGCATCCAGAAAAAAGCTTGTCCGGAGAAGACAAGGTGAGCGCTACCATCAGTCCTGTGTCATGCCAACAGTAAAGCATCCTGAGACCATTCATGTGTGGGGTTGCTTCTCAGCCAAGGGAGTGGGCTCACTCACAATTTTGCCTAAGAACACAGACATGAATAAAGAATCGTACCAACACATCCTCCGAGAGCAACTACTTCCAACCATCCAGGAACAGTTTGGTTACGAACAATGCCTTTTCCAGCATGATGGAGCACTTTGCCATAAGGCAAAAGTGATAACTAAGTGGCTCGAGGAACAAAATATCGATATTTTGGGTCCATGGCCAGGAAACTCCCCAGACCTTAATCCCATTGAGAACTTGTAGTCAATCCTCAAGAGGCGGGTGGACAAACAAAACCTCACAAATTCTGACAATCTCCAAGCATTGATCATGCAAGAATGGGCTGCCATCAGTCAGGATGTGGCGCATAAGTTAATTGACAGCATGCCAGGGCAGATTGCAGAGGTCTGGGAAAGGAAGGGTCAACACTGCAAATATTGACTCTTTGCATCAACTTCATGTAATTTCCAATAAAAGCCTTTGACACGTATGAAATGCTTGTAATTATACTTCAGTATTCCATTGTAACATCTGACAAAAATATCTAAAGACACTGAAGCAGCAAACTTTGTGGAAATTAATATTTGTGTCATTCTCAAAACTTTTGGCCACGACTGTACACACAAACGTACATGTTTGCACTAACACACACACACACACTCATGAATGTTCTGTTTTGTCCCAGAAATCCCACATTTTCTCTTCCCCCTAACCCGCTAAATCATTCAGTTGCCTCAGTGCTCTCATTGAAAAACCATTAAAGTGTGTGGTCCACTTGGCCAACACCAGCAACTTTCCATTTTAGTATGGTCAAGTTACACAAAACAACTTACAGTGTAGACCTTACAGTCTAATAACGTACATGTAGGCAGCAGCCTATAAGAGGGTAAGAGGGGGGGGGCAATACAAATAGTCTGGGTAGCCATTTGATTCGCTGTTCAGGAGTCTTATGGAAGCTGTTGATAAGCCTTTGGACCTAGACTTGGCGCTCCGGTACGGCTTGCCACGCGGTAGCAGAGAGAACAGTCTATGACTAGGGTGGCTGGAGTCTCTGACAATTTTTTAGGGCCTTCCTCTGACACTGCCTGATATAGAGGTCCTGGATGGCCGGAAGCTTGGCCCCAGTGATGTATTGGGCCGTATGCACTACCCTCTGTAGTGCCTTGCCGTCGGAGGCCGAGCAGTTGCCATACCAGGCAGTGATGCAACTGGTCAAGATGCTCTCGATGCTGCAGCTATAGAACTTTTTGAGGATCTGAGGACCCATGCCAAATCTTTTCAGTCTCCTGAGGGAGAATAGGTTTTGTCGTAACCTCTTCGCAGTTGTCTTGGTGTGCTTGTATCATGTTAGTTTGTTGATGATGTGGACACCAAGGAACTTGAAACTCTCAACCTACTTTACTGCAGCCCTGTTGATGAGAACGGGGGCGTGCTCTGTCCTCCTTTTCCTGTAGTCCACAATCATCTCCTTTGTCTTGATCATGTTGAGGGAGAGGTTGATGTCCTGGCACCACACGGCCAGGTCTCTAACCTCCTCCCTATAGGCCGTCTCGTTGTTGTCGGTGATCAGGCCTACCACTGTTGTGTCATCAGCCAACTTAATGATGGTGTTGGAGTTGTGCCTAGCCATGCAGTCATGAGTGAACAGGGACTACAGGAGGGGACTAGAAACACACCCCTGAGGGGCCCCTGTGTTGAGGATCAGCGTGGCTGATGTGTTGTGACCTACCCTTACCACCTGGGGGCGGTCCGTCAGGAAGTCCAAGATCCAGTTACAGAGGAAGATGTTTAGTCCCAGGGTCTTTAGCTTAGTGATGAGCTTTGAGGGCACTACACTGAACTGTGATGTGATTGGCTGATGTGACTGGCTGATGTGACTGACTGACTGATAGACCAAGATTTCACTGATAATACTGGTTCTGTGTTTCAGTACTAAAGACTGCTATATTCAAGTTGTAAAACGGGTTTGATCACGTGAAATATACATTGAATCCTTCATCTCCTCATCCCCTTTAAAATAGGGGAGTTGTCTTAACACGTAAAATGTGGTTGTATAAAGTATTGGGGGTGTATGTTTGATGTAGTTTGTTCTGACTAATGTACATCAGTTATAACATTCTGCTCTCTGCTTAGTTCATCCACTGACTCAGGGTTTGGCTCAGGTTTTTGTAAGGTATTTTCCCTCGTGCTGCTTTATGTGCCAACATTTAAGCAAAACTTTAGAATTCAACTGTTTCTGGTAATACAATCTAACTTTGTTTGGTTTAATAAGAGAAACCGATTGGGCTCAGGTTTTGATTTTAAGTGTGTGTGTGTGTGTGTGTGTGTGTGTGTGTGTGTGTGTGTGTGTGTGTGTGTGTGTGTGTGTGTGTGTGTGTGTGTGTGTGTGTGTGTGTGTGTGTGTGTGTGTGTGTGTGTGTGTGTGTGTGTGTGTGTGTGTGTGTGTGTGTGTGTGTGTGTGTGTGTGTGTGTGTGTGTGTGTTATGCGTAAGTGTGTTTGTGTGTGTGTGTACAGTGTATGTGTGTGTGCATTATGCGTAAGTGTGTTTGTGTGTGTGGCTTATGAGAGTTTGTGTGTGTGTGTGTACGTATTTGTGTACGTGCACATTTGTGTTTATGCATCTGAGCGAATGAGTGGTAACTGCTTGGCCTATTTCTAGCTAACACCTGTTGAAGGGTCCTGTTCTCTTTGGCCTATTTTTATCTGCAGGCAGACCATAGTGGGCCCGGAACTAGTTTTGTGGGAAATTAAAGTAGGATTCTGTATTTGTCTCTTCCCCTTTCAGAGTGTGAGACTTGAAAGGCTGTTTTGGGGAATGGGAGATGGCAGCCTTGGGCCAGCCGTGGTTGTTTAGAGGGGAATGTGACGGTTGAGAAGGCATGTTTGGGAGGTACAGAAAGGGGGCATGGATGTATCTCTGTGATCCCTCCATACCCCTATCTTTGACACAATACACCCAGCCCTTACCGCTGTGCCATGCCCCTATCTAACAATGGCTTATCTGTCAAGTCTGATGACAGGACTATAGGTGTGGAATTGCAATTGTGTGTGGGGATATTCTGTGTCTGTTTCTGTGTGTGCATGGCGTGTGTGACAGGTTTTGGGATACGTGTGCGTGCATGCATGCATGCGTGCTTGTGTGTGTCAGTGCCTCCTAACTGAGCCCTATTTGGTCGGTTGCCAAAGATGTATGGGAATCTCCCCACCCAAAACACACACACACACTTTCCGGAAACATACCCTATGGAGATAGCGATGTAGACAGACACACCATGACACCGTTTGCATTTGGGTGGGGTTAGTGGGTACAATGATTTTCTTTCAGGGTGCCGGAGGGGTATTGTAAGGGTACAACACGCCTCTATCCACACATTCCAGGGGATCAGAGGATGTACCATGACCTGCCTGCTGTGGACTAGACTTCAAAATACAGTACATTCAGAAGGTATACAGGCCCCTTGACTTTTTCCACATTATGTTACATTACAGCCTTATTTTAAAACGGATTAAATTGTTTTTTTCCCTCATCAATATACACACAATACTCCATAATGACAAAGCAAGAACTATTTTATTTTATTTTTATTTTAGCAAATTCATAGAATTAAAAAAACGGAAATATCATATTTACATAAGTATTCAGACCCTTTACTCAGTGCTTTGTTGAAGCATCTCTGGCAGCGATTACAGCCTCAACTCTTCTTGGGTATGACGCTACAAGCTTGGCACACCTGTATTTGGGGAGTTTCTCCCATTCTTCTCTGCAGATCCTCTCAAGGTCTGTCAGGTTGGATGGGGAGCGTCGCTGCACAGCTTTTTTCAGGTCTTTCCAGAGATGTTCGATCGGTTTCAAGTCCGGACTCTGGCTGGTCCACTCAAGGACATTCAGAGACTTGTCCCAAAGCCACTCCTGCGTTGTCTTGGCTGTGTGCTTATGGTTGTTGTCCTGTTGGAAGGTGAACCTTCGCCCCAGTCTGAGGTCCTGAGTGGTCTGGAGCAGGTTTTCATCAAGGATCTCTCTGTACTTTGCTCAGTTCATCTTTCCCTCAATTCTGACTAGTCTCCCAGCCCTTGCCATTGAAAAACATCCCCATAGCATGATGCTGCCACCACATTCTCTGTAGGGATGGTGCCAAGTTTTCTCCAGATGTGAAGCTTGGTATTCAGGCCAAAGAGTTCAAATCTTTTCATCAGACCAAAGAATCTTGGTTCTCATGGTCTGAGTGCTTTAGGTGCCTTGTGGCAAACTCGAAGGGTGCTGTCATGTGCCTTTTACTGAGGAGTGGCTTCCGTCTGGCCACTCTACCATAATGGCCTGATTGGTGGAGTGCTGCAGAGATGGTTGTCCTTCCGGAAGGTTCTCCCATCTCCACAGAGGAACTCTGGAGTGCTCTCAGATTGACCATGAGGTTTTTGGTCACCTCCCTGACCAAGGCCCTTCTCCCCCAATTGCTCAGTTCGGCCAGCTCTAGGAAGAGTCTTGGTGGTTCCAAACTTCTTCCATTTCAGAATGATGGAGGCCACTGTGTTCTTGGGACCTGCAATACTGCAGGCCAGTAGTGGAAAAGTACCTTATTGTCATACTTGAGTAAAAGTTAAGATACTTTAATAGAAAATGACTCAAGTAAAAGTGAAAGTCACCCAGTAAAATACTACTTGAGTAAAAGTCTAAAAGTAGTTGGTTTTAAATATACTTAAGTATCAAAGGTAAATGTAATTGCAAAAAATATACTTAAGTGTCAAAAGTAAAAGTACAAGTACAAATCATTTCAAGTTCCTTATATTAAGCAAACAAGACGAGATCATTTAGGCATAACACTTAGAAATAATTTACAAACATTGTGTTTAGTGAGTCCGTCAGATCAGAGGCAGTAGGGATGACCAAGGATGTTATATTATTCTCTTGATAAGTGAGGGAATTAGACCATTTTTCTGTCCTGCTAAGCATTCGAAATGTAACAAGTACTTTTGCATGTCAGGGAAAATGTATGGAGTAAAAAGCACATAATTTTCTTTAGGAATGTAGTGTAGTAAAAGTAAAAGTTGTAACAAAATATAAATAGTAAAGTAAAGTACAGACACCCAAAAAAAACTACTTAAGTAGTACTTTCAAGTATTTTTACTTAAGTACTTTACACCCTTCCTGCAGACATTTTTTGGTACCCTTCCCCAGATCTGTGCCTCAACACAATCCTGTCTCGGAGCTCTACAGACAATTCCTTCGAACTCATTGCTTGGTTTTTGCTCTGACATGCACTGTCAACTGTGGAACCTTATATAGACAGATGTGTGCCTTTCCAACTCATGTCCAATCAATTGAATTTACCACAGGTGGACTCCAATCAAGTTGTAGAAACATCTCAAGAATGATCATTGGAAACAGGACGCACCTGAGCTCAATTTCGAGTCTCATAGCAAAGGGCCTGAAAACTTATGTAAACAAGGTATTTCAGTTTTTTACTTTGTTTACTTTGTCATTAATAATTCAATGTTTCAATTACATGTATAATTACTTTAAGCAATTTTTAAATAAGTCTGTAACGTAACAAAATGTGGAAAAAGTCAAGGGTTCTGAATCCTTTCCCGAATGCACTTTACCATGGTTGATGTACACTACACATACATACAGTACATAGAGTACACATACAGTACATAGAGTACACGCACTATACAGTATAGGGCTGTGACCACAGGAGTTTGGTTTGCACCTTAATTGGGGAGGACGGGCTCATGGTAATGGCTGGAGTGGAATTGGTGGAATGGTATCAAATACATCAAACGACATGGTTTCCAGGTGTTTGCTCCCCATTCGCTCTGTCTCCATTCTTATGAGCCGTTCCTACACTCAGCAGCCTCTTGTGGCTGTAACGATACCAAGTGTCGCAATATCATATATGGCAATCATGAAAACACAAAGCAAACTATTTGGTCCCTGAAAACCTGCTGTGTATAAAATATTTTGTGCTGTACCTTGGAAAATAAATGCATGTGACACTGGATGACAACATAATAATGTTTGTCTCCAATATTAGGGCTGTTTTCCTAAACAACTTTGTGTTTTGTTTCCTTGCCACGGCGCTAACGAGTATCGCCCAGGCCTTTAATACAGTATGCACCCTTGGTTTACATGTACACATGTGTTTTTGGATGCATATGGATGTGTGCCATATAACGACGCGATTGTCAGGCACAGCTACTGACATTTCCACATACCAAGATGATACACACCCCAGGGCAGACTTTAGCAGATCAACAGTCTTCCCATACATACTATTACAGGTAACTGTGGAGCAGCTAGCATGCTACATGTATCAACATGATCTCACAGTTTTACCAATTTGACTTCAGATTCGGATGTTTAGCCACTCGAAACGTCACATTTCTAAGTGGCTCCAAACCTCAAATATTCAAAGTGTTTTTGATACCCTGGGTTGACTCCTGCTCAGCACCGTTTCCATTTCTCTAAACATCAAATTTTGAAATGATCCAATTTCAAAGTTAAGATTTGGATAGGGTTAAAACATTACGTTTAGGGATTCATGACAAATCGTTAAGGTAAGGGTTCAAGTTTGGGATAGGGTTTAACCAAAAAAAACAATAGGACCATGTCCCAAAAATAGATGTCCCCAGTCCACCTGGCCATGCTCCTGCTCCAGTTTCAACTGTTCTGCCTTTATTATTCAACCATGCTGGTCAATGAACATTTGAACATCTTGGCCACGTTCTGACCCGGCACAGCCCTGGAGTCATCGGAGGGATTACAACATCCCCACAATGCTTCCTAGCAAAACCCAATAAATTTGATTTGATTTGATTTGATTTGATGGTCTAATAGTGTTATTTAACAAGCAACCTACTTGCAAAACCCAAGCCTACTTGATGTTAATAGAGCTCATCGTTTCCCCCTAGTGGCTGGTTTTGAAAAACTTTCCCGATTACAACATCACAATGTCCTAGCAAAACCCAAGCCTACTTGATGTTAATAGAGCTCATCGTTTCCCCCTAGTGGCTGGTTTTGAAAAACTTTCCCGACGTCTTCAGGACATGGACAGACGTCCAATTTCTAAGTCAAACTTGAGTGATCTGCCTGACATGTACACTGCTCCATTTGTACATTGCTTTTTACTGCATGTATGCTACGTGCTACTATGATTTTATTCCTATTCCTATTGATCTCTACTTTGTCCTGGCATGCTCTACAGTGGGGTCGTGGGGGCATTTCAGTGGGGTCGCCAAAATAAAATTAAATAAAAAAAGAAGTAAGAGTACAGATTATTGTATGGGACAACATACAATGAGTGTACAAAACATGACATAGATGAACCCAGGTGAATCCAGGTGAAAGCTATGATCCCTTAATGATGTCACTTGTTAAATCCACTTCAGTCAGTGTAGATGAAGGGGAGGAGACAGGTTAAAGAAGGTATTCAAGCCTTGAGACAATTGAGACGTGGATTGTGTGTGTGTGTGTGTGTGTGTGTGCAATTCAGAGGTTGAATGGGAAAGGCAAAATATTTAAGTGCCTTTGAACTGGGTATGGTAGTAGGAGGCAGGCGCACCAGTTTGAGTGTGCAAGAACTGCAGTGTTGCTGGATTTTTCACACTCAACCGTTTCCTGTGTGTATCAAGAATGACCCAAAGGACATTCAGGCAACTTGACACAAATGTGGGACCCATTGGAGTCAAGATGGGCCAGCATCCCCGTGGAACACTTTGGACACCTTGTAGAGTCCAAACCCCGACGAATTGAGGCTGTTCTGAGGGCAAAAGTGGGTGCAACTCAATATTAGGAAGGTGTTCCTAATGTTTTGTACACTCAGTATACCCACTATTTTGAGAAACATAATTTTAAAAATATGATTTCATTGAGTAAATGTATTTATGGTTCTGTTCATTTTGTTAAGAGAGATGTAACCGTAATTAAGGTTATTAGTTGATGTACACATTTATATTTGCAGTTTTATATTATATATTATATATTTTAAAGTTTTGTCATTAGATTTGGAAAGGTATGGGGTCCCCAGAAGTTCTGGGGGGGATGGGGTCCCCACTGAAAAGGTTAGAATATCACTGCTCTACAGTTACCTGCAATAGTATGACTGTGAAGACTGTTGATCTGCTAAAGTCTGCCCTGGGGTGTGTATCATCTTGGTATGTGGAAATGTCAGTAGCTCTACCTGACAATCGCGTCGCTATATTTTTTTATACTCTCCCTCAGGCGTTACTGTTGAGATTTGTTGGCCCACGAGCACTCAAAACCTTCCAAACAGCTCCAACTCAGCAAATACTCCGATCAAGCAACAACAAAAGAAAAATTAACTTGGGGTATTTGTTTAGTGAGACTCTGCACTCGTTCAAGAGTAAAATGAAATTGCACTGAGTGACAATTTAATTACATGGTTCATTCTGGGATAATTGTTCTTACTGTAATTAGAGTAGAATTGAGACGTTAGTGCCTCCAGCTCCAGCCCTGTTTCCTCAGAGTCTCCCTGGGGTGGAAGCCACTTAAAGGGGCACCTGTAGGTGAATTGATAATTTGCTCGTTTAGCAAACACTTATTAAAAGCAATTTACAGTCAACACATATATTCAGTATGTGGCACATTATTTAATTCACCTTTATTTAACCAGGAAAGAGCCTGGAGGTTAAGAACCTATTTTGCAAGGGCAAATCAAACCCATAAGTCCAGTGTTGCAAACATCATGCTCCCAACAACTGAGTCATCAGAACTAGAAAGCACCTCTAGCCTCTGAACCACTCCTACGGTACTCTATAGTACAGCTCTGTCAACACGGGCTAAGACACAGTCACTGGGACATCTCACTCTCCACTGTGGAGGAAGGTGACCTCTAACACCTAACCCCTGACTCCAGATGTGGTCCGGTTTTGGGACATTGGCCCTGCCCTGCCAGCCTTGCAGGGCTGTTTTGGAACGGAATCTGAACCTCTTTAATTCCATCCATGTGGGACTTTAAAATGATAACAGGTCTAATGTCGTCAGCTAGGCCTCTTTACATAGCACGCATGCACACGCACACACACAGACACACACACACACAGGCCACTATAGAACAACCCTTAACTTGTTATTGTTATCCAAATGGAGTTAGCCTTAAGCAATTTAGCCTAGCTTCAACACAATTTAGCCTAGCTTCAACACAATTTAGCCTACCTTCAACACAATTTAGCTTAGCTTCAACACAATTTAGCCTAGCTTCAACACAATTTAGCCTAGCTTCAACACAATTTAGCCTAGCTTCAACACAATTTAGCCTAGCTTCAACACAATTTAGCCTAGCTTCAACACAATTTTCTGCTTTTATTGGAACTCAAAAAGAGGCTCATTCAAATTTACGTTCGGCATGGTGCCAGGTTTCCTCCAGACTTCAGGCCAAAGAGTTGAATCATGGTTTCATCAGACTAGAGAATCGTGTTTCTCATGGTCTGAGAGTCTTTAGATGCCTTTTGGCAAAACTGAGGATTGGCCACTTTACCATAAAGGCCTGATTGGTGGAGTGCTGCAGAGATGGTTGTCCTTCTGGAAGGTGCTCCCATCTCCACAGAGGAACTCTGGAGCTCTGTCAGAGTGACCATAGGTCACCTCCCTGACCAAGATCCTTCTCCTATTATTGCTCAGTTTGCCCGGGCGGCCAACTGTAGGAGGAGTCCTGGTGGTTCCAAACTTCTTCGTTTGAAGTATAATGGAGGCCACTGTGTTCTTGGGGACCTGAAATGATGCAGATATGTTTTGGTACCCTTCCCCAGATCTGTGCCTCGACACAATCCTGTCTCGGAGATCTAAGGACAATTCCTTCGACCTCATGGCTTGGTGTTTGCTCTGACATGCACAGTCAACTGTGGGATCTTATATAGACAGGTGTGTGCCTTTCCAAATCATGTCCAATCAATTGAATTTTGAGTCTCATAGCAAAGGGTCTGAATACTTATGTAAATAAGTTATTTATGTTTTTTACTTTACTTTTAATACATTTGCTAAATTTTCAAAAAACCTGTTTTCGCTTTGTCATTATTGGATATTGTGTGTAGATTTCTGAAGATTTGTTTTTATTTAATCCATTTTAGAATAAGGCTGTAACATAACAAGATGTGGAAAAAGTCAAGGGGTCTGAATACTTTCCAAAGGCACTGTATGTTACGAATGTGTTGTGCTTAAGCTCCTGGAGTGCATCTTTAAGGGAAATTACATAATGCAATAGGAAATAATGTGTTAGGGGCAAATTGCATTTGGATCAATGGAGGGGATTGATGTCATTGGCTAATGGCTGGGTGGTGTGTTGAGTAACCTAGTTTCAGAGACAGAGGGGAGTTGAGAGAAGAGTCACCCAGTGTGCAGGCTCTTTGTCTGGGCCTGACCTGCAGTGATGCGTTCCCTGATCTGGAGCCTGGCCAGTCCTTGAAAGGGAGCCAAGTGTGCTGAAGTGGTAGCTCTGTCCTTTCGCACCACACAAAGAGGGCTTTCTCTACAATAGGCTAGGGCTCACAACGAGAGGCTGGACAAAAAGAGAGGTCCACACACAGGGACCGCTCACACACACACACACACACACACACACACACACACACACACACACACACACACACACACACACACACACACACACACACACACACACACACACACACACACACACACACACACACACACACCCTCCACTCATCCTGTCCACTATTTCAAGATCCTCTGATAGTGCTGTGTGAGCATTTATGTACCTGTCTGCTTCTGTGTGTGTGTGTGTGTGCGTGTGTGCGTTTGTTCTTGCTTACATGCTTATGTGTGTGTATGTGTGTTTGCCCTTGATATTCATGAGGCAGACAGCTCATACCTGTGCTAATATCTGAAGTCTCAGCCATTACATCTTCATCCTCGGTCTGCATCATCTGATGAGGCCTTCACAGGGTAAAAGTACCCTCAGAAACATTGGGGGAGTCTCCATACTGCACATGAAGGTCTTGTATTCCACCGAGCATACAGTAGCTAGCCAGGCATGGTGTATCAAGTCCATTGAAGCTGCTCTGTGTTCTACCTCCAGTCAAACCAAATGCCCATTGTGTAGTACCAAATAGATGCTTTCTCTCTTTCTTCCATTCTCTTGATTTCTCTCCATCTCGTTCTCTCTACTTTCCTCTGTTAAATGCTTTACATGCAATGGTAAGGGGAGAGAGAGTAATTTATACATTCTTCAGGTAAACGTATCACGGTCGTATTATCTAATGCGTCTCTGAACATCTCTTAGCAACAAATGTGTTGCCGCTAGCTGTGTTTACGTAGAAAATGTGTACCGGTGCATTTGGAAAGTATTCAGACCCCTTGACTTTTTCCACATTTTGTTACATTACAGATTTTTTCTAAAATGCATTAAATCGTTTTTACCTCATCAATCTACACACAATATCCCATAATGACAAAGCAAAAACAGTTTTTTTTACATTTTTGAAACAAAAAAATGAAATATCACATTTACATAAGTATTCAGACCCTTTACTCAGTACTTTCTTGAAGCACCTCTGGCAGTGATTACAGCCTTGTTCTCTGCAGATTACAGCCTTCTTCTCTGCAGATCCTCTCAAGCTCTGTCAGGTTGGATGGGGAGCGTCGCTTCACATCTATTTTCAGGTCTCTCCAGAGATGTTCGATGGGTTCAAGTCCGAGCTCTGGCTGGACCACTCAAGAACATTCAGAGACTTGTCCCGAAACCACTCCTGCATTGTCTTGGCTGTGTGCTTCCTGTTGGAAGGCAAACCTTTGCCCCAGTCTGAGGTCATGAGCACTAAGGCACAGGTTTTCATCAAGGATCAAGGATTCTATTTACCTTTCCCTCAAGCGTAACGAGTCTCCCAGTCCCTGCCGCTGAAAAACATCCCCATAGCATGATGCTGCCACCACCATACTTCACCATAGGAATGGTGCCAGGTTTCCTCCAGACGTGACGCTTGGCATTCAGGCCAAGGAGTTACATTTTGGTTTCATCAGACCAGAGAATCTTGTTTCTCATGGTCTGAGAGTCTTTTAGGTGCCTTTTGACAAACTCCAAGCGGGCAGTCATGTGCCTTTTACTGAGGAGTTTAGCCACTCGACCATAGAGGCCTGATTGGTGGAGTGCTGCAGAGCTGGTTGTCCCATCTCCACAGAGGAACTCTGGAACTCAGTAAGATTGACCTTGGTCATATCCCTGATTGCTTAGTTTGGCCAGGTGGCCAGCTCTAGGAAGAGTCTTGGTGGTTCCAAACTTATTCTTCTATTTATTCAATGCTGCAGACATTTTTTGGTACCCTTCCCCAGATCTGTGCTTCGACACGATCCTGTCTCGGAGCTCTGCGGACAATTCCTTCGAGCTCATGGTCTGGCATGAGTGTGTGCCCCTTGCTATCGTAAAGACGTGGGCAGTAATGAGAGAGGGAGGAAGGGGCTCGGTTAAAAAGGAGGTAGCCCCCTTACTCTTTCACCACTTCAACTGTGGGCCAGTCTGTGGTAGACAAATACACACAACACACACACACACACAGCACACACACACACAGCACACAAAAACACACATTGTGACACAAGATAAACACACATATTGCGTCAATTTCGTATACTGCTGCTTACACACAGAAGACACCCACATCAGTGGAGGCTCCTCAGAGGAGGAACGAGAGGGCCATCCTTCTCATTGAATTTCATAAAAATAAAAATAGTGAATCATTAACAAGTTGTCCTTTTTAGATACCATTATACTAAGTATACTCACATGTCACCAAATAATTAGGGGCGGCAGGTAGCCTAGTGGTTAGAGCGTTGAGCCAGTAACCGAAAGGTTGCTGGATTAAGTCCCCGAGCTGACAAGGTAAAAATCTGTCATTCTGCCAGATTTGGGATAGGCAGTTAACCCACTGTTCCCCGGGTGCTGAAGACGTGGATGTTGATTAAGGCAGCCCCCCCACACATCTCTGCTTCAGAGCAGAGGGTTAAATGCAGAAGACACATTTCAGTTGAAGTCATTCAGTTGACTAGGTATCACCCTTTCCCTAATTGATTAAAACACACTGATTTGCAATGAAGCTCTACAGTAGGCTCAAGAGCACTCTGTAGGGTAGCACCATGGTGTAGCCAGAGAACAGTTAGTATCCGTCCTCTTTTGGGTACATTAACTTCAATACAAAACCTAGGAGGCTCATGGTTCTCAACCCCTTCATAGACTTACACAGTAATTATGACAAATTCCAGAGGACGTCCTCCAACCTAGAGCTCTTGCAGCATGAACTGACATGTTGTTCACCCAATCAAAGGATCAGATAATTAATATAGTACTGAAAACATAAGCTACAGCTAGCTAGCACTGCAATGCATACAATGTGGTGAGTAGGTGACTCAAAGAGAAAGAACAGTTGAACAGTGTTTGAGAAATTAATTTAATTCAAAATGAAGGAGAAGCAAGAGAGTGAGATAGAGCTATATTTTCCTAGTATTCCTATTATTTTTTCTCTCTCACTTTAACCTATTTAGCTAGCGAATGCAACTAACTAGTTTGGCCTAGTCAAACACCCGGCTCAGAGAGGGATGCTATTTTAGCTAACTCGCTATGGATAGCCAACACTGGAACTCTTCCAAGTCAAGGTAATATTTAGGTTTGATTAATTTATTGCCACCGGGGCCCGCCGTTGTAACTGCTAAACTGTACTGTATGATTGTAGTGTGTTTACTAACATCCTAGTTCTATTAGCTATGTTGAGTATAGTGTTAGCTAATAAGGTGACAATGATGTAGGGTGTGTGTAGATAGAGGTTATGAAGGTTTGGCTTGGAAAAGTTATTTTGCCTGGTAATAGACAGCTGATGTGTTGTGCGCTGAAGTCCACAAGCAAAGGAAAAAGGTGCGAGGAGGAGAGGGCATAGATGCAAGAAGGAATTACAACGAGCAAAGTGATCATGCTGTTTGTATGCAGCTGCTATGAAAGTGAACTGTGTTTACGTGTGATCAGGGATATATTCATTCTGCCGATTCTATTGAAAAAAGGTTCTTAAACGGAAGCAAGCAGAACGAAACAGGGATACAAATACCAGACATCTATCGTTGTTACATTGAGCTGAATGAATGGAATATGAATGACAGTCATCCAATATGCTTTAATAGAAATAAGGCAATGCTCATAAAAAAAAAGAACGTCCTCCCTCATCATAAACGGCACTGATCGCCACTGACACATATATAGCATAGACACGCATGCGAACACTCACAGAGACACATACAGTGCACCCTTGTACAGTGCCTCATAAACTATGGGTTATACACAAACACCCACACACAGACAGTACACACAGTACAGACACGCATACTCTTTTTTTCACTCACATGCACTCTCTGACCCACCAATCAGTCAAATGTATTTGGATAGCCCTTTTTACATCATGTAACTCACAACTAAGCCCCTAAGAGCAACACAACCCCAAGAAGAACTCAAAACAGACATATTATGGTACCTTGTAGCTAAGTTAAATGACGCCGCCTCTACTCTGCATGATCTGTGTCATGGTCAATTCCTGTAAATTCCTTCAAACTGTCTTGCTCTGTGTCGCACACACACACACACACACACACACACACACACACACACACACACACACACACACACACACACACACACACACACACACACACACACACACACACACACACACACACACACACACACACACACACACACACACACACACACACACACACACAAACTGCCTTTACTAATTTACAGTCACAGAGGAGTAGGTGATATTCTTCAAAGGGAGATGAGATGAGAGGAGAGGAGATGGGTAATGGGTAGGAAGATATCTGTGAAATCCCTGCAGGGTTAGTCTTTAACCCAGAAGGGATCTGTGAAGTGCCAGAGGACTCCCTCCACCTGGGCCTGCCAGCCTGCTGCGGTAGACGGAGGGGTGTTGTGTGTCTTTTTACTGCCTGTGAAGTAAAGATGGGGGAGGAGAGGGGGGTGGATTGACATGGGGAACGAGTGTGGTTGTGAGATACTGACCCCCCCTCGCTCCTATCAACACAACCATCCATCCAGATACACATACGCACCCTGGCCCTACCCCTCACACCCCTCAAGACCTGATCCCAGCCCTGATCCCTCATTTCTCTGGGGCCTGAGATAACCAGGTCAAGACCCACCGGGGGTGAAAGGTCATGGCCTGTGCTCATGGGGAACACATGGAAAGGATAAAGATGGTCTGGCTTCTATAAAGTGCGAGCAGGGATGGCATTATTTATGGGCTCACGGAAGACATCATCACCCCCCCCGATTCCACCAACCACTACTCTTAGCCCCTAGAGTGAGTGGTGAGTGAGTGAGTGAGTGAGTGAGTGAGTGAGTGAGTGAGTGAGTGAGTGAGTGAGTGAGTGAGTGAGTGAGTGAGGAGGGGTGGAGAGATGTCTACTGTCAAACACATTCTAGATACAAACATCAGAGCTAGAAACCTCTTCGCAAAACGTATATTGAAGCCGTGTGTTGTTACAAAGTTTGTTTTGACTTGGAGAGATAAAACAAATGGTCTGATGTTCACTAACTGTGACTCAAGCAATGCGCATGCCGTTCGATACACATATACAGTACAGAACGTACTAGAACAAATATACACATTTGCTATGTGCACAGCCAGCAACAGCACATTTGTTGCTAATAGGTGTTCAGAAATGCAGCAGAGCAGGGCCGACCAAAGCCTGCGTTTTGTTTTCTTGGGGAACTTAGTCGGGGTCTCAATTTACTACGAAATTAAAATACACAAGATGCAATTTCAATATGTGGTATTGCATCATCATTTTTCCAGTTCTAATGTCAGTCACTGAATTAGCCCATGGCAAAAAAATAAATATTGGAAGGTAAGTTAGTCTAGACAGCTATCAAAACCTAATAGGCTAATCAACTCCCAATGACCTCCCAGGCACGCAGTGCATATGCACAGGGGCCCTAGTCTCCAGGGGGCCTCTAGTGATTTTGTTAGTCACTCTCACTCAGATATCATATGAACATGGCATAAGTCATGGCAAAATGTGTAGAATGGCAGGAAATTAGCTTTAAAACTGAAAACATTTCTCAGCCCCATTACAAAATGTGTATAATGGCAAGAAATTAGCTTTAAAACTGCAACAACAACAAAAAATCACCTCATGGCAAAATGTATACATTTGCAGGATATTAACTTTGAAACTGCAACATTTTCTTTACACCTCATTGCAAAATGTGTAAAATTGCAGAAAATGTACTGCAAAAAAAGTATCCACTGCAATGAGATCATGTAAAAACTACTGCACTGACATTTTCTAGCCCTAACACCAGGGTTGGTAGTATACCTGTCTAACATCAGCTCTCTAGCGCTGAGCTGGGAGAGGTGGAAATATTTGGGGTGTGCCCATAAAGAAAAGCACAAAAGTGACAATTTCATGCAGCGCTTAATGGGCAGTTTTAAGACCCACAAAAAGCAGGTCTTAGCGGTAACGCAGCTGATAATGGCTGGGCTTTGGAGAGGAAGAACAGCCTATCCAGTAATGACGCACAGTACCCATGGAGGGAGAGATATGCCTTTTGTGCCAGTGGATCTCGTATTTAGAAACATAAAACGACTATTTGTTTCCCACCATTTCGTTTAATTTGATTAAAAATCAAGCCTCTCCTCCCCTAGGTACATTTTATTTTATCCTGGTCATTAGCCAAACGTAGCCTATGAATGAAGGGGTTTTAAACGGTCTACTGGACAGTTTTTCCTTTATTCAAAGTTCACATACCTGCATTTCGCTTGTTCAAGTAGGCTATCAATCCCCATTTTCAAAAAGCGCCCCTCATCCGATTACGAAAGACACGCTCCTCCAAACTATTCAGTCCTCCGATTTGTTTTGAGACTGCCTCACACATAGACAATGACACAACTGACAGGAGCATAGTATTTATTTTTTATAGACGTGCGAATGTTAAGCGGAAAGAAAATGTTGGCCTACGTGTTCGCAAGGTGCCATGGAACGAGATAAGCGATTTTTGATATCATGCTTCTGATATTTTTTTATTTTTTTATTTTGTTTATTTCACCTTTATTTAACCAGGTAGGCTAGTTGAGAACAAGTTCTCATTTGCAACTGCGACCTGGCCAAGATAAAGCATAGCAGTGTGAACAGACAACACAAAGTTACACATGGAGTAAACAATTAACAAGTCAATAATATAGTAGAAGAAAGGAGTCTATATACATTGTGTGCAAATGGCATGAGGAGGTAGGCGAATAATTACAATTTTGCAGATTAACACTGGAGTGATAAATGATCAGATGGTCATGTACAGGTAGAGATATTGGTGTGGAAAAGAGCAGAAAATAAAATAAATAAAAACAGTATGGGGATGAGGTAGGTAAAAATGGGTGGGTTATTTACCGATAGACTATATACAGCGGCAGCGATCGGTTAGCTGCTCAGATAGCAGATGTTTGAAGTTGGTGAGGGAGATAAAAATCTCCAACTTCAGCGATTTTTGCAATTCGTTCCAGTCACAGGCAGCAGAGAACTGGAACGAAAGGAGGCCAAATGAGGTGTTGGCTTTAGGGATGATCAGTGAGATACACCTGCTGGAGCGCGTGTTACGGGTGGGTGTTGCCATCGTGACCAGTGAACTGAGATAAGGCGGAGCTTTACCTAGCATGGACTTGTAGATGACCTGGAGCCAGTGGGTCTGGCGATGAATATGTAGCGAGGGGCAGACGACTAGAGCAGTGGTGGGTGGTATAAGGTGCTTTAGTGACTAAATGGATGGCACTGTGATAAACTGCATCCAGTTTGCTGAGTAGAGTGTTGGAAGCAATTTAGATGACATCGCCGAAGTCGAGGATCGGTAGGATAGTCAGTTTTACTAGGGTAAGTTTGGCGCCGTGAGTGAAGAAGGCTTTGTTGCGGAATAGAAAGCCGACTCTAGATTTGATTTTCGATTGGAGATGTTTGATATGAGTCTGGATGTCACGACTTCTGCCGAAGTCATTGCCTCTCCTTGTTCGGGCGGTGCTCGGCGTTCGACGTCACCGGTCTTCTAGCCATCATTGATCCTTTTTTCATTTTCCATTGGTTTTGTCTTGTCTTCCCACACACCTGTTTTCAATCCCATTCATTACCTGTTGTGTATTTAACCCTCTGTTTCCCCTCATGTCTTTGTCAGAGATTGATTTGTTGTCAGTGTAGTGTGATTGTTTGTATAGGTGCGCGTCGGGTCTTCATACCCATGTTTTGTTTGTACATTTATTGTTATGGAGCATACTCGTGGAACTTTATTAAATGACTCCATATTTAAACTCCATTTGACTCTCCTGCGCCTGACTTCCCTGCCACCTATTACACCTATGCGTGACACTGGAAGGAGAGTTTACAGTCTAGACAGACACCTAGGTACTTATAGATGTCCACATATTCAAGGTCGGAACCATCCAGGGTGGTGATGCTAGTCAGGCGTGCGGGTGCAGGCAACGAAACGGTTGAAAAGCATGCATTTGGTTTTTACTAGCGTTTAAGAGCAGTTGGAGGCCACGGAAGGAGTGTTGTATGGCATTGAAGCTCATTTGGAGGTTAGATAGCACAGTGTCCAAGGACGGGCCGGAAGTACTGTATATAGAATGGTGTCATCTGCGTAGATGTGGATCAGGGAATCGCCCGCAGCAAGAGTTCCGGTTCCGGTTTGGAGCGAGTGGTCGCATCGGCTCTTGCTCCCGCAGGTAGTATATCTTTTTACATTTCATTTCATTATATTTCATTATAGCACAACGGTTTGATTTGTCTAATCTTAGCAATTTCTTCTCAGCTAGCTACATAGCCGTCTTTGTATCAAAGATAATTGCGTAATTATCGTATTTCGCCGTCCTAACGTAGTCTTCACTAGCCAGCTAGCTAACGTCCACTGATTAGCTGCACTGGGAAAACTATTACAATCAACTGAACGACTCGATCCGTGTAGTGTTAGCTAGCTACATAGCTGTCTTTGCTGTCTTCGTATCTTCGTTCCAAGATAATTGTGTTGTTTAGGTTTAGAGTGTGTAGTCTTAGAGTGATTATCTTAATTTACCGAGGTTAGCTAGCCAGCTATTTGTCGTCCTTAACGTAGGAGACTCTGCTAGCTAGCCAACAGCTAGCCAACGCTAGCCAACGTCTTCTGAATAGAACTCAACAACCCGGTCGCATTCACAGGTAGTATCACATTTTCATTTCATTTCATTACAGTACAACGGTTTGATTTGTTTGATCGTAGCTAGCTACATAGCTAGCTACATAGCCGTCTTTGTATCAAAGATAATTGTGTAGCCTAGAGCGATTTTCTAGGTTAGCTAGCCAGCTATTGTCGTTCTTTTAACGCAACGTAACGTAAACAACACTACTAGCTAGCCAGCTAGCCCCCGAATTGCAGCACTGTAGAAACTATTACACTCAACGGAACGACTTGATTAGTGTAGTGTCAACAACCCACCCACTGCCAGCTAGCCTACTTCAGCAGTACTGTATCATTTTAATCATTTTAGTCAATAAGATTCTTGCTACGTAGCTTAACTTTCTGAACATTCGAGACGTGTAGTCCACTTGTCATTCCAATCTCCTTTGCATTAGCGTAGCCTCTTCTGTAGCCTGTTAACTATGTGTCTGTTTATCCCTGTTCTCTCCTCTCTGCACAGACCATACAAACGCTCCACACCGCGTGGCCGCGGCCACCTAATCTGGTGGTCCCAGCGCGCACGACCCACGTGGAGTTCCAGGTCTCCGGTAGCCTCTGGAATTGCCGATCTGCGGTCAACAAGGCAGAGTTCATCTCAGCCTATGCCTCCCTCCAGTCCCTCGACTTCTTGGCACTAACGGAAACATGGATCACCACAGACAACACTGCTACTCCTACTGCTCTCTCTTCGTCCGCCCACGTGTTCTCGCACACCCCGAGAGCTTCTGGTCAGCGGGGTGGTGGCACCGGGATCCTCATCTCTCCCAAGTGTTCATTCTCTCTTTCTCCCCTTACCCATCTGTCTATCGCCTCCTTTGAATTCCATGCTGTCACAGTTACCAGCCCTTTCCAGCTTAACATCCTTATCATTTATCGCCCTCCAGGTTCCCTCGGAGAGTTCATCAATGAGCTTGATGCCTTGATAAGCTCCTTTCCTGAGGACGGCTCACCTCACACAGTTCTGGGCGACTTTAACCTCCCCACGTCTACCTTTGACTCATTCCTCTCTGCCTCCTTCTTTCCACTCCTCTCCTCTTTTGACCTCACCCTCTCACCCTCCCCCCTACTCACAAGGCAGGCAATACGCTCGACCTCATCTTTACTAGATGCTGTTCTTCCACTAACCTCATTGCAACTCCCCTCCAAGTCTCCGACCACTACCTTGTATCCTTTTCCCTCTCGCTCTCATCCAACACCTCCCACACTGCCCCTACTCGGATGGTATCGCGCCGTCCCAACCTTCGCTCTCTCTCCCCCGCTACTCTCTCCTCTTCCATCCTATCATCTCTTCCCTCCGCTCAAACCTTCTCCAACCTATCTCCTGATTCTGCCTCCTCAACCCTCCTCTCCTCCCTCTCTGCATCCTTTGACTCTCTATGTCCCCTATCCTCCAGGCCGGCTCGGTCCTCCCCTCCCGCTCCGTGGCTCGATGACTCATTGCGAGCTCACAGAACAGGGCTCCGGGCAGCCGAGCGGAAATGGAGGAAAACTCGCCTCCCTGCGGACCTGGCATCCTTTCACTCCCTCCTCTCTACATTTTCCTCCTCTGTCTCTGCTGCTAAAGCCACTTTCTACCACGCTAAATTCCAAGCATCTGCCTCTAACCCTAGGAAGCTCTTTGCCACCTTCTCCTCCCTCCTGAATCCTCCTCCCCCCCCCCCTCCTCCCTCTCTGCAGACGACTTCGTCAACCATTTTGAAAAGAAGGTCGACGACATCCGATCCTCGTTTGCTAAGTCAAACGACACTGCTGGTTCTGCTCACACTGCCCTACCCTGTGCTCTGACCTCTTTCTCCCCTCTCTCTCCAGATGAAATCTCGCGTCTTGTGACGGCCGGCCGCCCAAAAACCTGCCCGCTTGACCCTATCCCCTCCCCTCTTCTCCAGACCATTTCCGGAGACCTTCTCCCTTACCTCACCTCGCTCATCAACTCATCACTGACCGCTGGCTACGTCCCTTCCGTCTTCAAGAGAGCGAGAGTTGCACCCCTTCTGAAAAAACCTACACTCGATCCCTCCGATGTCAACAATTACAGACCAGTATCCCTTCTTTCTTTTCTCTCCAAAACTCTTGAACGTGCCGTCCTTGGCCAGCTCTCCCGCTATCTCTCTCTGAATGACCTTCTTGATCCAAATCAGTCAGGTTTCAAGACTAGTCATTCAACTGAGACTGCTCTCCTCTGTATCACGGAGGCGCTCCGCACTGCTAAAGCTAACTCTCTCTCCTCTGCTCTCATCCTTCTAGATCTATCGGCTGCCTTCGATACTGTGAACCATCAGATCCTCCTCTCCACCCTCTCCGAGTTGGGCATCTCCGGCGCGGCCCACGCTTGGATTGCGTCCTACCTGACAGGTCGCTCCTACCAGGTGGCGTGGCGAGAATCTGTCTCCTCACCACGCGCTCTCACCACTGGTGTCCCCCAGGGCTCTGTTCTAGGCCCTCTCCTATTCTCGCTATACACCAAGTCACTTGGCTCTGTCATAACCTCACATGGTCTCTCCTATCATTGCTATGCAGATGACACACAACTAATCTTCTCCTTTCCCCCTTCTGACGACCAGGTGGCGAATCGCATCTCTGCATGTCTGGCAGACATATCAGTGTGGATGATGGATCACCACCTCAAGCTGAACCTCGGCAAGACGGAGCTGCTCTTCCTCCCGGGGAAGGACTGCCCGTTCCATGATCTCGCCATCACGGTTGACAACTCCATTGTGTCCTCCTCCCAGAGCGCTAAGAACCTTGGTGTGATCCTGGACAACACCCTGTCGTTCTCAACTAACATCAAGGCGGTGGCCCGTTCCTGTAGGTTCATGCTCTACAACATCCGCAGAGTACGACCCTGCCTCACACAGGAAGCGGCGCAGGTCCTAATCCAGGCACTTGTCATCTCCCGTCTGGATTACTGCAACTCGCTGTTGGCTGGGCTCCCTGCCTGTGCCATTAAACCCCTTCAACTCATCCAGAACGCCGCAGCCCGTCTGGTGTTCAACCTTCCCAAGTTCTCTCACGTCACCCCGCTCCTCCGTTCTCTCCACTGGCTTCCAGTTGAAGCTCGCATCCGCTACAAGACCATGGTGCTTGCCTACGGAGCTGTGAGGGGAACGGCACCTCAGTACCTCCAGGCTCTGATCAGGCCCTACACCCAAACAAGGGCACTGCGTTCATCCACCTCTGGCCTGCTCGCCTCCCTACCACTGAGGAAGTACAGCTCCCGCTCAGCCCAGTCAAAACTGTTCGCTGCTCTGGCCCCCCAATGGTGGAACAAACTCCCTCACGACGCCAGGACAGAGGAGTCAATCACCACCTTCCGGAGACACCTGAAACCCCACCTCTTTAAGGAATACCTAGGATAGGATAAAGTAATCCTTCTCACCCCCCTTAAAATATTTAGATGCACTATTGTAAAGTGGTTGTTCCACTGGATGTCATAAGGTGAATGCACCAATTTGTAAGTCGCTCTGGATAAGAGCGTCTGCTAAATGACTTAAATGTAAATGTAATGTAAATGAAATCTCCAAATTTTTGGTGGCCTTCCTGAGCCAAGTTTCAGACACGGCAAGGACATCATGGTTAGCAGAGTGTGCTAAAGCAGTGAGTAAAACAAACTTAGGGAGGAGGCTTCTGATGTTGACATGCATGAAACCAAGGCTTTTTCGATCACAGAAGTCAACAAATGAGGGTGCCTGGGGACATGCAGGGCCTGGGTTTACCTCCACATCACCCGCGGAACAGAGGAGGAGTAGTATGAGGGTGTGGCTAAAGGCTATCAAAACTGGTCGCCTAGAGCGTTGGGGACAGAGAGTAAAAGGAGCAGATTTCTGGGCATGGTAGAATATATTCAGGGCATATTGCGCAGACAGGGGTATGGTGGGGTGCCGGTACAGCGGAGGTAAGCCCAGGCACTGGTTGATGATGAGAGAGATTGTATCTCTGGACATGCTGGTTGTAAATGGGTGAGGTCACCACATGTGTGGGAGGTGGGACAAAGGAGGTATCAGGGGTATGAAGAGGGGCTCCATTGTAAACTAAAACAATGATAACTAACCTGAACAACAGTATACAAGGCATATTGACATTTGAGAGAGACATACAGCGAGGCATACAGTAATCACAGGTGTTGAATTGGGAGAGCTAGCTAAACAGTAGGTGAGACAACAACAGCTAATCAACTAGCACAACAACAGCAGGTAAAATGGCGTTGACTAGGCAGGGAGGGTCGGATTAACTACACACAGAGCCTGAGTGTGGCTGGGGCCGACAGATAAAACATAATCAAGCAGAATGGAGTACCGTGATTAATGGACAGTCCAGCATGCATCAGCTATGTAGCCAAGTGATCAGTGTCCAGGGGGCAGCGGTGGATGGGACTGGCGAGTATTATCCAGGTAAAAAAAAACTGTCTGGCTGTGCAGAAGGTAAAGCCGCTAGCAGTGGCTAACAATGACTAAATAGCTTGTAGCTAGTTAACTGGTTAGCTTCTGGAGGTTCTTGAATGTGTTCTAAAAAATTTTAAAATAATAGCAATTCCGTATCACATTGGGTGAGGCAGGTTACCGGAAGGTATAATCAAATTAAAAATCAAAAAGAGATTGAAAGTAAATATGGGTCCAGTGAGTGGTTGGGCTGGCTGGGGACGCGGCGATTCAGACAGTTAGCAGGCCTGTGCTAACAAGCTAACAGTTAGTAGGCTGGGGCTGAGCAAGGTAGCAGTTAGCGGACCGGGGCTAAACAAGCTAGCAGTTAGCAGGCCGAATTAGCAAGCAAGCAGATAGCAAGGGCTAGAAAGTTAGTCTTTGGGGGACGTCGCGATGGGGTGAGTCTGTTTATGCCTCTTCATGCGGTGACATCGATAGACCGGTCGTGGGTCCGGATATTGTAGCCCAGGAGTATGCTTCGGTGGTGGCACAGGAGCTCTGGCCGGGCTAGCTTCAAGCTAAGTGGATGGAAACGCTAGCCAGGAGTAATCATCCGGGGTTGCGGTTAGCTAGTTAGCTAGTTGTGAAGATCCAGCTGAAAATGTTCCGTTTGCGGTGGGAATCCGGGGATAAAAAATAAAAATAAAATAATAATAATAGGTCCGTTATGCTCTGGTTAGAGTCGCGTTGTTCGAACTGGCGAGAGCTTTCCGAGCTAAAGGTTAGCTGATGACCAGTTAGCTGATGACCGCTAGCAATGGTTTGCTGGTAGTTAGCTGGCTAGCTTCAGTTGAGGGGTTCCGGATCCGAAGTAAATATAAGTACTTTAGAAAAAAAAGCAGATCCGCGCTACATTGGGTGAGGCAGGTTGCAGGAGAGTATTTCGAAGTTGAGGTTTAGCAAAATGTTTTAAAAGATATGCGAAGAAAAATATGTAAAAAAACGATATATACAAGGGACACGACACGACAAGACGTCTTACTGCTACGCCATCTTGGATATCACATATGATCCTATTTAGACATATTGTTGTTGGTTGAAGAAAATAGATCAATTCATTCGATTGTTTTATTGTTTAATTCAATTCAAAATGAAATTATCAGAAAGATTCACCGCCCATGGGCTTATTGTGAGAATGTACTGTACATGGCTTGAATGCAATGCAATTCCGTCGGCTATTTCTGGAGAAGTGCAAATATGAGCTGTAAGATGGTTCCATGATGTACTTAAAACATGACCATTATACTGCGCGCAAATGTGAGTGGACCTTCCCCCCTTCTAAGTTGCCTTGTCTGTACTATACGCCAAACAGGGAGCAATTAGACATAGCCTTTTAAAACAAGTTGTTGTTTCGTTTTTAGTAGAATTTGATTCTAATTATCTTTTTAGGCCTTATCAAAATTCTAGCGAATTTAATCTTGATTACGTATGTCCATGTCCAGACTGCAATTTACAGTAGGCCTAGCCCCTATATCAGTATTAATGCTATAGCCTATGTTTACCAATGCATTTCCATACAGAAGCAATGCATTTACAACAATGTGGACTATAAACTATAAACAATACTGGTAATCAGAATGTGTTGTTAGGTGTCAAGTTACATGGCTACAATTTGACTCATGTTTCATGTTTCATGCTTACTTAGCTATTGTGTAAAGACCTTAAAAAGCTGTTATTTACATTTTATATTTCTAAATACATGTCTATTTGGCCAGCAGCCAACCACCCTAAAGTTTGTTACAGAGGATACGATTGTGACAAGTACCCTGAAGAATGCATAAATAATTTTCTCTCCACTTGCAAAGAATTCAACAGAGAAAAGTAGAGAGAAAGGGATAGATAGAAATCAGGAGAGAGAGAGAGAGAGAGAGAGAGAGAGAGAGAGAGAGAGAGAGAGAGAGAGAGAGAGAGAGAGAGAGAGAAAAGAGAGAGAGAGAGAAAAGAGAGAGAGAGAGAGAGAGAGAGAGAGAGAGAGAGAGAGAGAGAGAGAGAGAGAGAGAGAGAGAGAGAGAGAGAGAGAGAAGAGAGAGTAGAGACAGCATGTGTTCTGGCCTCTCACGTCTTCATTGGACTCTCATCTGGGAGAGGTGGAGAACTTGAGGAACATGGTCCGTGCTGACCAGTGTCCTGTCCCTTCTCTGAACGTCCCTTTGTGTCTGGTGGGCTGGGTGGTGACAGTTAGGGGATAGGGGGCCACACTAGGGGCTACAGAAGGGTCGTTGAGCTCATCACCTAAAAAGACAGAGACAATAGACCCTGGAGATAATAAACACAGTCCTAGATGAAGAGGGCAGCAGTAGACAATACAGCGGTAATGGGCCTTTACAGAGCCTTAGCCACAGCTATGGACTTCATCACCTCTCCACTTCCTTCCTCTCCTGTCTTATCAACACACAGGAAAGAAAACAACGCCCCCACCCTCCCTCCCCATCACTTCTCCCCTCTGTCTCTCCATCTCCTCCTCCACCTCTTTGCTCTCCTCATCCACCACTTCACAGCTGCAGTCAGGAAGGAGTCGGCCCTCCTCCTCCCTCCTTCCCCCTTGTCTGTGTGTTTTTATACGCAGGGGGGAAGGAGATCTCCTCAATATCAGAGCACATGCTGTTTTTGCCCCTCCGCCTTTGTGTTTACTCCACATTTGACTCCCTCTCTCATTTCAAAGCACTGGGGAACTTTGCTGGAGAGGGGAAAGAGGGAAAAGAAGGATGGGGCGGGGCGGTCAATGGGTTACCCGAACAACTTGCCTTGTCTCCCCTTTCTTGAGGTTTTTCTGCCTGTTCTTCAGCCAGTGTGTGTGTACACAGGGTGTATGTTTGTGTGTTTTTCTAGGTACATTCCTGAGCACCTGTATAGAACAAAACAAAAGTGTTCCCAGCACTAATGAAAGCTTGAGCAAACTCTTTGCAGTCCAGCCTCTTGCCTCTAATGGCACACACACACACACACACACACACACACACACACACACACACACACACACACACACACACACACACACACACACACACACACACACACACACACACACACACACACACACACACACACACACACACACACACACACACACACACACACACACACACACTACCCTACTTTAATGGTCTACTGCCCAGCCTCCCCCTTTATGCCAGCCTTAGTGATTTGATGACAGTCTCCATGGCAATGCTGAGCAGATTAGCACAAATCGACACTGTGTGCGTGCGTGTGCGTGTGTGTGTGTGTGCGTGCTTGTGGGCTCCCTACTGCATTTTCATTAGAGTAATCCCGATCAGCCCAGCCAAGCTTGGCCTAGCATAAATAATCACTTTAGGAAAAGTTCAGGCAAAATTGGTATGCGTGAGCTTCCATGTCCCAGTCTCAGTGAAACCAAAGTCCTCTGCATTAGCCTTATCCATTCTACCGACATGTCTAAACAAAGGTCAGACCCTCTTTTAAGTCTATTTCTAACGGGAAAAGAATTTCAACTGTAAGAGGAGAGGAGAAGAGAAGAGAAGAGAAGAGAAGAGGAGAGGAGAGAAGAGAAGAGAAGAGAAGAGAAGAGAAGAGAAGAGAAGAGAAGAGAAGAGAAGAGAAGAGAAGAGAAGAGAAGAGAGGAGAAGGAGGGGTAAGACAACAGAAGTGAAGGGGTAAATGACAGTAGGAAAGGTGAAGTAAGGAGAGAGGACAAGGGAGGACAAAAACAAGGAAGGAGAAATGTAGATCTTTGACGTGGCCACTGGTCTTGTTATTGGGATGTCAATCGCTCCAATGATCTGAGCTCGCCCTCCTATTGGTGCCTATGAGGCTTCTTTGGGTCAAATTAGCTCCACTCTCCACAGTTTAGGAGGGCTTATGGGGACACCTGGCCCTCGTGTGGGGCCTCTGAGAACCAAAACCGACGAAGAGTAACCACAAAGCTCCAATCACATTCCACTCCCAGACTCAACCCAACCACAGCCCTACTCAGGGAGAACTGGGATATTTTCAATATAAACACAAGAGTTTTTTGGTTTTGTTAATGGTCCTTAACTGTTTCCCCTGGATTGTGTGTAGGGTCTTAAGGGTTAAAAACATATGTTAGAGTGCTCTAGATTTCTGGACTGGTCTCAACAGGTTTCAGGGTTGTCCTACTGTACAGGCTTCATCGTAAATTGTGTCAAGGTCTGTAATGTAGAGGACTTGTTTGACTAATTTGGGTGCAGTACTACAGGTTGTTTGCCAAGTCCAATATCCCCCAGTATGCCAAGCCTAGAGAGAAAAAGAGAAGTGGACAAAGGGATAGGGAAAAGAAAGAGGAAATGGTAAGTGACAGTAAAGGAGAGAAAGAGCGGGAGAGACAGAGCAGAGACAGGGAGGGGAAGGAGTTGGGGAACATGTGTTGCCGTCAGTCTCTTTTTTTAATCCCCTGCATTTTCTCTGCCTCTCTTTCCCACGTTCTGAGTGTTAATTGATTTTTTTTTTAAACAGGGAGGGAATGAAACCCTGTGACTAATCACCATGGCACGGCCGCTGTATGTGTGTGTGCGCATGCATGCATGTGTGTGTGTGTGTGTGTGTGTGTGTGGCTGGACAGAGGCCTTCTGGGCTCCCAGGGGAGTGGAGCAGGTCTCTGGTTCCCGGTTAGTAGGAGTCAGCCCTCTGGGCATTGGTTCTGTAGATAGCCCCCTTGACTGTGTGACTGGCACTCCTAGCATACAGTCTGCTGCTGATCAATGCCAACACTGTGTGATACTGTCCACTGTCTCTGTCCTGCTCCAACTCACATTACAACAGCAACAACAACAAACACCACAACAGCAACATAACATTAGCTCCTATTTAGCTCATTTACTGGCTTGTTCGTCGACTCTTAATTCATTGTTCTGTCCAGTTTGCGCAATTGAACGTTTTCTTTTGTTTCTCTGAAATTGTTTCCTTGTTTTTTTTTGTGGCAGCCAACCACTGTGTCTTTGTGAGGCGCGGAGTAGGTGAATGGATGATCTCCGCATGTGTCGTTCCCACTGTGAAGCATGAATGAGGAGGTGTGATGGTGTGGGGTGCTTTGCTGGTGACACTGTCTGTGATTTATTTAGAATTCAAGGCACACTTAACCAGCATGGCTACCAGAGCATTCTGCAGTGATACTTCCAGGCTGTGTAAGGGCTATTTGACCAAGAAGGAGAGTGATAGAGTGCTGCATCAGATGACCTGGCCTCTACAATCACCCGACCTCAAACCAATTGAGATGGTTTGGGATGACAAGTGCTCAGCATATGTGGAAACTCCTTCAAGACATTCCAGGTGAAGCTGGTTGAGAGAATACGAAGTGTGTGCAAAGCTGTCATCAAGGCAAAGGGTGGCTACTTTGATTCTAAAATCCCCAAAATATTTTGATTGTTTTTCACACTTTTTGGTTACTTCATATTTTTGATGTATTCACTATTATTCAACTTTTTTTTTTTTATAGTATTTTCCTCAGATGCCACACTCACTACCGAGTTCCAAACTGCCTCTGGAAGCAACATCAGCACAATAACTGTTCTTTGGGAGCTTCATGATGTCGGTTTCTGTGGCTGAGCAGCCGCATACAAGCCTAAGATCACCATGCGCAATGCCAAGCGTCGGCTGGAGTGGTGAAAAGCTCGCCGCCATTGGACTCTGGAGCAGCGGAAACACATTCTCCAGAGTGATGAATCACGCTTCCCCATCTGGCAGTCCGACGGACGAATCTGTGTTTGACGGATGCCAGGAGAACGCTACCTTTCCAAATGCATAGTGTCAACTATAAAGTT
The DNA here is from genome assembly GCF_021184085.1 of Oncorhynchus gorbuscha. Lineage (NCBI taxonomy): Eukaryota > Metazoa > Chordata > Actinopteri > Salmoniformes > Salmonidae > Oncorhynchus > Oncorhynchus gorbuscha. The sequence continues at coordinate 23,844,128 of NC_060180.1, forward strand.
TGATGGAGGAGGAATAATGTTCTCATGGTTCGGGCTTAGTTGCAGTGAAGGCAAATCTAAAACGCGACAGCATACAATGACATGCTTGACGATTCTGTGCTTCCAACTTTGTGGCAACAGTTTGGGAAGACCATTTCCTGTTTCACCATGACAATGCCCCGTACACAAAGCGAGGTCCATACAGAAATGGTTTGTCGAGATCAGTGTGGAAGAAGAGGACTGGCTTGCATAGATCCCTGACCTCAACCCCATCGTACACCTTTGGGATGAATTGGAACGCCAACTGCGAGCCGGGCCTAATCGCCCAACATCAGTGCCCAACCCTAATAAAACTCTTATGGCTGAATGGAAGCATGTCCCCACAGCAATGTTCCAACATCTAGTGGAAAGCCTTCCCAGAAGAGTGGAGGCTGTTATAGCTGCAAAGGGGGGACCAACTCCATAATAATGCCCCTGATTTTGGAATGAGATGTTCGAGGAGCAGGTGTCCCCATACTCTAGTTCATGTAGTATATTTCGCCATGGAGCACGTTCTGATTGGCCAGTGAGGGGCCAAGTCTCGACACACCCACAACTTGTTTATTCAGCAAGTGTGCCAATAATTGTAATAGTGAAAATATCAAATTTATTTCTGACACACCCCTGAACATATAGCGCCTCCGCCTGATCTTTGATTTACCATTTGTGTTAGGTTTGTCAATCGCCTATACCTGACACAGCATTGCCCATCCTATTCTGTTTCTGTCCCAGCACAGAACTGGCTGTCTAACTTCTCAGACCAGATAGACAGACAGACATATACACTCACAGACAGACAGACACACAAACAGAGAGACCGGGAGACCCGAGAGACAGACAGACACACACCCTGGCCTCTTCTAGGACTGTTCTATTGCTAATTGGAGCCATCCCAATGCAGGACCAGTAAATCCCAGTCATTAGTCATTATCCCTGCAAGGACAGGAAACACTGGCGGGCTTTTACTACTGGATCTCTGCAACCATACCTGTGGCTATGGGCCTTTCACTCTCACACACACGCATGCACAAACACACACACACACACAGAGAGAGAAACACACACACATTCACATGAATACATTAACACACACACCACTTTCCTTTCCTGCCTCGCTCTCTATTTTTAGTCTCTGTGTGCTTTTTTAATTTCCACATAGTAAACAGTAGGTCTCTCCTAACGAGGGGAAATAAATGCTCACTCCTGGACAGGATGGAGAGCTACAGGGAGCTGACCCAGAAATAGAGTTCTGTGTTAGGCTTTTGGCTCTTGGAAGACTGGCCCCTGGATTCCATCACATATCCAGGAGAGCACAGGTCTTCCGCCTAATGGAAGCAGAGTTACACTGTTTTCCTGTTGTTCTTCCTCCCTCTCCCTCTCTCTACCTTTTACAATGAGGGGGTAGGGAATGGGTCCTTTGTGGAGCACCTGCTGGTTGACAGTGGGGAGATCCACTCGGGGCTCATCTTCACCCCGCCACACCCACTCTGTCTTTCATATGGTAAGACCTCCTAATGGCTTTAGCACTCACACTCTCCCTACAGGGCTACCCACAGCAACCCAGCGCTGCTGCCCTGGCAACTGCTTCTGCTCCACTGAACCTCCCCCGGCAACTGCTTTTTACTCCCAATCAGTTCAGGTTCAATTCTGTCCGTGCTTAGACTGCGAACAGAGACGGGAGAATAGAGATGGGTAGAGTTATACATGCACGCGCACACACACACACACACACAAACGCACACACAAACTTATACAATACAAAAAAGTACTAAGGTTTCCTTACATCTTACATCTCAACACATACACTTCTATTGGAAATAAACACAACTGGAAATCAAACACTTCCATTCAAATGTTATTTTTCCGCTTCTCTAACTCACAATACACACTCACACGAGTACACACACACACGTACAAATACGTACACACACAGAGACACACACACACACACACACACACACACACACACACACACACACACACACACACACACACACACACACACACACACACACACACACACACACACACACACACACACACACACACACACACACACACACACACACACACACACACACACACACACACAGTGGATATTTAGGTGTTCCTGTCAGTTGTCAGTTAGTGGGGGAGCACAGCACACAGATTCAGGGTCAGCGAAATGAAGATTGTCCTTTCTACTCGCTGGTTTCTACTCGCTGAGATTTGCATTTGAATTCATTCATGGGAGGCTTAGATTTATGCCTGTGTGAGTAGTGCCCAGCAGTGGTCCTTTTTCTGGGCAGGCAGGGGACAGGACTAACTCTTTGACTGACTGTCGGACAGGGAGCTCTCTCCCACACATGAATATGTATGAGCCACTCAAAGCAGATTTCTCACAGTCGGTGAAGGTAAACGGCAGAGAGAGAGAAAGAGGAGAAACCACTGCTGGCCACTCACTTGATGTGGAAATTTGAATTATTTTCAGAACCTCAGCTCAGCAGCCTCAGAGAAAGGGGTGTAGCCTTCAGCGAAAGTTGACCAGATTTAAGGATTAGCCCAGCTCAAGCAATTGTCTCGGCACACATTTAAAATAGTATATACATCGCTATACATCTCTGACGCACGTGGACAGCAAATTGCAATTGCAAGAAACAAAATCTGTTGAAAGCGTTAGAGAAAGGGAATGCGTGTGGCTCTTCTCACAGCTCACACTTTTCTGGTTACTACTTATTTCATAGTTTTGATGTCTCTGCTATTATTCTACAATATAGAAAATAGTACAAATAAATAAAAACCATTGAATGAGCATGAGTGAGAGAGAGAGAGAGAGAGAGAGAGAGAGAGAGAGAGAGAGAGAGAGAGAGAGAGAGAGAGAGAGAGAGAGAGAGAGAGAGAGAGAGAGAGAGAGAGAGAGAGGGAGTGGGAAGAGAGAGAGAGAGAGAGAGAGAGAGAGAGAGAGAGAGAGAGAGAGAGAGAGAGAGAGAGAGAGAGAGAGAGAGAGAGAGAGAGAGAGAGAGAGAGAGAGAGAGAGAGAGAGAGAGTGAGAACACAACTAACAGCATTGGACACTTTAGAGAGAGAGAGAGAGAGAGAGAGAGAGAGAGAGAGAGAGAGAGAGAGAGAGAGAGAGAGAGAGAGAGAGAGAGAGAGAGAGAGAGAGAGAGAGAGAGAGAGAGGGAGAGAGAGAGAGAGAGAGAGAGAGAGAGAGAGAGAGAGAGAGAGAGAGAGAGAGAGAGAGAGAGAGAGAGAGAGAGAGAGAGAGAGAGAGAGAGTGAGAACACAACTAACAGCATTGGACACTTTATGGAACACAGAGCCTTCACTACACTAGAGCAGGAGCCTGGACTTCACCAATGAAAACAGAAGTACAGACATTGTCATCCTACAAGAAACATGGTATAGAGGAGATGGTCACACTGGTTGCCCTCTAGGTTACAGGGAGCTGGCAGTCCCATCCACAAAACCACCAGGAGTAAAACAGGGGAGGGACTCATTTGATATAGAGCAGACCTAACTCATTCTATTAAATTAATCTAAACAGGAACATTTTACATTTGGCTAGAAATTCAAAAGCAAATTTTATCAACAGAGAAAAATGTCCTCCTGTGTGCTACTTATTTCCCCCCAATAGAATCCCCATACTTTATTGAAGACAGCTTCTCCATCCTGGAGGGGGAAATCAATCATTTCCAGGCCCAGGGACTGTGGTGAAATAAATCTATCCAAAATGGAAATGTATGGATAAACCCCTTCTCCAATCATTTTTGCCCTATAATAAAGAACAGAAAAACATATATTGACCACACATTCCAATTGGCTACACTTAAACTCTTTAACATCATCCTTAGCTCTGGCATCTTCCCCAAGGACTGATCGCCCCAATACACAAAAGTGGAGAAAATAACTACCCCAATAACTACCGTGGGATATGCGTCAACAGCAATCATTATCATTAACAGCAGACTTGTACATGTCTTTTTACCAAATTACCATACGACAGACCACATATTCACCCTGCGCACCCTAATTGACAGACAAACAAACCAAAAAGTATTCTAATGCTTTGTTGATTTTTAAAAAAAGCCTTCGATTCAATTTGGCATAAGGGTTTGCTATACAAATTGATGGAAAGTGGTGTTGGGGGAAAAACATGCAACATTATAAAATCCATGTACATAAACATTGGCAACAAAAAAAGACACAGTTGCCCTAGAGCTCACAAAAAATGATACATACCTCGGCCTAAACATCAGCGTCACAGGTAACTTCCACAAAGCTGTGAACGATCTGAGAGACAAGGCAAGAAGAGCCTTCTATGCCATCAAAAGGAACATAAAATTTGACATGCCAATCAGGATCTGGGTAAAAGTACTTGAATCAGTTATAGAAGCCATTTCCTTTTATGTTTGTGAGGTCTGGGGTCCAATCATCAACAAAGAATTCACAAAATGTTGACTTTGCATGCAGAATACCACAGTGTTACATCACAGCAGCAATATTTGTGACTTGTTGCCACAAGAAAAGGGCAGTTAACAACAAAGACCATTGTAAATACAAACCATATTTATGTTTATTTATTTTCCCTAAAGAGAGTGAGACTAAAGAGAGTGAGGGAGAGAGAGAGAGAGAGAGAGACTAGAGAGAGCGAGGGAGAGAGAGAGAGAGAGAGAGAGAGAGAGAGAGAGAGAGAGAGAGAGAGAGAGAGAGAGACTAGAGAGAGACTAGAGAGAGCGAGGGAGAGAGAGAGAGACTAGAGAGAGCGAGGGAGAGAGAGAGAGACTAGAGAGAGCGAGGGAGAGAGAGAGACTAGAGAGAGCGAGGGGGAGAGAGAGAGAGAGAGAGAGAGAGAGAGAGAGAGAGAGAGAGAGAGAGAGAGAGAGAGAGAGAGAGAGAGAGAGAGAGAGAGAGAGAGAGAGACTACAGAGAGTGAGGGAGAGAGAGAGAGACTAGAGAGAGCGAGGGAGAGAGAGAGAGACTAGAGAGAGCGAGGGAGAGAGTGGGAGAGAGAGAGACTAGAGAGAGCGAGGGAGAGAGAGAGAGAGAGAGACTAGAGAGAGCGAGGGAGAGAGCGAGGGAGAGAGAGAGACTAGAGAGAGCGAGGGAGAGAGAGAGAGAGACGAGAGAGCGAGGGAGAGAGAGAGACTAGAGAGGAATGCTTGAGAAGTACAGTGTCATGTAATGAATACTTATATTTGCTGTGTAGCTGATGACATGAACTGCAGACTAGAGGTTGACCGATAAATCGGAATGGCCGATTAATTAGGGTCAGTTTCAAGTTTTCATGACAATTGGAAATCGGTATTTCTGGACACCGATTAATTTTTGCCCTATAATAAAGAACAGAAAAACATATACTGACCACACATTCCAATTGGCTACACTTAAACTCTTTAACATCATCCTTAGCTCTGGCATCTTCCCCAAGGACTGATCGCCCCAATACACAAAAGTGGAGAAAATAACTACCCCAATAACTACCATGGGATATGCGTCAACAGCAATCATTATCATTAACAGCAGACTTGTACATGTCTTTTTACCAAATTACCATACGACAGACCACATATTCACCCTGCGCACCCTAATTGACAGACAAACAAACCAAAAAGTATTCTAATGCTTTGTTGATTTTTTAAAAAAGCCTTCGATTCAATTTGGCATAAGGGTTTGCTATACAAATTGATGGAAAGTGGTGTTGGGGGAAAAACATGCAACATTATAAAATCCATGTACATAAACATTGGCAACAAAAAAAGACACAGTTGCCCTAGAGCTCACAAAAAATGATACATACCTCGGCCTAAACATCAGCGTCACAGGTAACTTCCACAAAGCTGTGAACGATCTGAGAGACAAGGCAAGAAGAGCCTTCTATGCCATCAAAAGGAACATAAAATTTGACATGCCAATCAGGATCTGGGTAAAAGTACTTGAATCAGTTATAGAAGCCATTTCCTTTTATGTTTGTGAGGTCTGGGGTCCAATCATCAACAAAGAATTCACAAAATGTTGACTTTGCATGCAGAATACCACAGTGTTACATCACAGCAGCAATATTTGTGACTTGTTGCCACAAGAAAAGGGCAGTTAACAACAAAGACCATTGTAAATACAAACCATATTTATGTTTATTTATTTTCCCTAAAGAGAGTGAGACTAAAGAGAGTGAGGGAGAGAGAGAGAGAGAGACTGAGAGACTAGAGAGAGAGAGACTAGAGACTAGAGAGAGCGAGGAGAGAGAGAGAGAGAGAGAGAGAGACTAGAGAGAGACTAG